>NC_056744.1:1589135258-1589357758 GCF_019279795.1 Protopterus annectens
TTCATGCTCTTTTCAGTTGGTTCCACTTGTCTTCTCCACCATATAAATTTCATTTCGTGAGCTGACAGCAATGATTGGCCGTGCATACTCTGATTCGATCACATCAATGCTGTAAACCCCTTGAGGCAGGTTAATCAAACATCCTTTTGTCTGTGAGAAAAAAATTAACATTTTTAGAAAACTAAGATACACATTTATAATGGACTATTTTTTTCTCTATATGTACACCTGTATTTCACTAACTGTAACTAAACACTGATATTTTTACATATTAACAGTGTGTAACTTACTGAGTCTGATGATTTTGCATTAAAAAGTACAATAGTACAGTTGTGTAACAATTTGTAAGTTGTGTTTGTGAGATACATCTTGCCAAGTATCGGATGACCAGCCAGCTTCCAAAGCTTTAGGGCAGCTTCCATTCACCCTCACTGCTATATCACTCAAGGAGATCGGTACAAAGGCTGTCATTAGGATACCAAATATTTAGAGCTCTCTTATCTCAGAACAAGGGAGGCTAGACCCTGATAGATAGGAATGTGTTAGGGAAAAAAAGGATGACAATGAAGGTGGGAGATGGGAGGGTATTTCTACTGCAATAGTGATCTACTCAAACTTCTACTGTTATGATAAGTTTTCTTAAACAGCTCTATTATTTTCACTATTAGATCAATGTTGGAGCAATCTAAATTAAATGGAATGGATACCTGAGGAAGAAAGAATCTAATTTATAGTGCTGGGTAAAGGTTTGCACATATGATCAAGTTGCTGCCTGCCTCTAGTATTTTTCTAGTGTCAACCCTTTTCCAAAATGCCACATAAGTAGCTAAAGCCTGGTAAAGCGAGCCCTGACCTTGCCTGAAAATGTCTTGCTACGGTGAGAGTAACAAAAGGTAATAGCATGAGACAACCATTTGGAAACAGTTTTGACACTGATTGCTTATTTCCTAGGAAGATAAAAGGGACAGTTAATTAGAATTCTTGAAGTTTTTTCATCAGTGAAGTATATCAGTTGACTGAGGACATCCAGTGTGCATGTAGAATTCTTTCTCGTTTGTTTTTTAGGTATTGGATAGAAAACAGGGATATGAATATCCTGACTAAAACTAAACTCGGAACCCATTTCAAGCATAAATGAAGGATTTGTTCTCAGTTACACTATCTTTGTGAAAGATGAGAAAGGGTACCATAAGACAGCGATTCCGAAATTGTGGTCCACGGACCCCAATGGGTCCATATGATGAATTCTAGGGGTCCATGGAGTTCCATTTCTCACTTCTGCAGCTACCAACCACCTGTATTAACAAAGAAAAAAAAAAGAACTGACAAAACCAAAATGCACAAAACATGAAACTGATGAAAAGGTGGAGCTCAAACCAAAGCACAGCAGCCAATATCCAATAGTGATCACGTCAATTCCAGTTTAAATTTGGTGCTCTTTTGTATTCCTGTTGTTTTTCCTCTGAAGAAATTACTTTAGACAAGGTAACGAAAACATAGTGTGTTATTAATAATAAAGCGTTTACGTTCAGGACATTGGATATTGGCTGCTGTGCTTTGGTTTGAGCTCCACCTTTTCAAAGAAAAAAAGAAAACAGACTTCCGTGTCTTCCATGTTCGAGACTAACCAGCTGCTTGCCTTGCATTTTTACAGAGGAATAATAAGTAATAACGTCCGCGTTTGTGGCTGACACTGGAACAAATGTTTGCTTGTCCTATTTTTTCTGTCTGGCCATTGGAACTTGGCAGGAAATATAAACAAACTGTTACTTTCTCTCCAATCAGACAGTTAATGTATCTGTTTTATGCTAGTCAGTTCCTTTTACCAGTACTGCAGAGCTGAAGACTATCTTTTAGAAAGACCCTGAAGGTATTTTATTTTATTTTTGTAAGGCTTGAATAGAAAAATATTTGTCTACTGTCCAGATTTTTGCCTCATAATTTTGGTCTGCTTCTCATAAAATTGCATTTTTCTGGCAATTTACTGAGGACTGAGCTTTAGTACGCCCCTCAGCTGTACAGGTTTAAGCAGAAAGTCCAGATTTTAGCATCATATTTTTTGTTCTGTTTCTCATTTCTGGCAAATCCGTGTCAAATCATTGAGGACTGAAATCAGAAAATAATAGCAAACATTTGAGCTTTAGACTTCATATCCTTCAGAAATTTGTACTAATGCAAAACTTGTTGTTCTATTAACTTTCCAAGTTTATAAGAGCAATAATTAAAAATGTGTCCTTAGTTTTGCCCCCCCCCCAATATGACAGGCGCATTTTTCAAGGAATTTAGTTTCAAGTGCATTTTCAAGGAATTGTGAGCATCGAGAGAAGAGAAGTTTACTGCTGCTAATGCTAAGTCTGTTTACAATGTGCAACTGTTTTGTTTAGCTAGCTAGCAAATGGTATCACTATTGTAGCACAGAATTCTGAAGCAGTGTTAGTAGTAGCACAACAGGCAGCATACTTGCATTTTAATACAGAAGGCTGGAGGTTCTACTCCCACAGCATACAGACGGATTGCTGATACTGTGTTGCATTTTCAAGGGGTGGGGTGCTGAAGTCCTGAATACATCCTCCTTTGGATGAGATGCCTAATAACTATGCACCTGTTTTCTTAGCATGTTTTTAATGTAACATAAGTAGGCAATTTATTCTTCAAGGGCAGCAGGCACCAAATTTGTAGATGAAACAGTGAAATAGAAAGTTTTTTGCTAGCAGCAACTTTTTCATTAGTTACAGATCTATTTAAGGTGGAAATATTCATATGACTTACTTCTGCAGAAATTGTGCATATTGACTGATAATGGTGGATAGTAATGACAGAAGTTTGAGTGGCCTTTTATGGCTGAAATGTTCTGAATTGGGCAGTTTTGTCATTATTGATTCATAAGTTTGGTTTCATTGGTTACTGGAAAAATGTGCAAAACTATACTTTTAAAACACGCTCTACCATGTGGCGCTGTATTATGCAAGGGATATAATTTAATTATTGTATATTAAAATTTAATTATACAGTCAGGAAGGTGAATCAAAGAACTTCTACATGGTCTTAAAAATGTTTGCAAGGGACTTATGCTTTGAAAACAGCCCAAAGGTAGACAATCCACCACTGGCCACATGTATTTTCTTTGAATGTGGGTTTCAATGTGGTTTCAATGAATGTGAGTTTCAAAGGCAGAGTTTTAATGCTAAGTCTGTTTTCATTGTGAGACTGTATTGCTTTGTTTAGCTTTAGCAAATATCTGTTTATCTTTAGCAAATGTCTATCGGTGTTTGTGCTATAAAATTTGAAATAAAAGATTTAAATTAAATCCAAATATCTGTAATCATTGTAGAAGTAAAGCAGAAATAGTATGTACACTGAGAGTTATGAACAGTGTTTATGGCAACTGAGGAGAAATAGCCAAGTAATGGGACACTGAAATGGCTGCGTGGTGGGGGGACTGACTGGGGTGTGGGGGGAGTTGGGGGATTGATTCAAATGTATGTGTACCACCACCTATAGAGGTCTACCAAAGTATTTTATATATAAAAGGGGTCTTCCAGCTTGCAAAGTTTCAGAACTACTGCCATAAGAGATTGTAACTTGGATACCCTCCTTGCAGAGGTCAGAGCCTCATGAGTAAGTTCAAAAGGGAAAAAAAAGTTTTTTTTCCAGTACAAAAATTAAGATCCCAAGGAAAAAACAACTGTCTTCTAGGTGGGTGGCTATGAAACACCCCTTTAAAAATTTGTTTCATTTGAGGCAGGGTGGGGGGGGGGGGGCATGGGAAGATAGGCAGTAATGGCCAAGAGGTGAGTATTGACAGAAGTGTAAGAAAGGCCAGAGATAATAACTCGCACAAATACTGTAGAATCAGTCATATGGGACTTAAAGGGACCCTGGTTCTTGCTTTGATAACACCTAGAAAAGCTTTTACACTTAGCCAAATATGATTTTCTAGTAGCAGGTTTCTTAACTTCCTTTAATACCTTCTGCACATCCTCATAAAATAAAAGCTGCCTCAAAGATATTAAAATTCTATCATCCAGGCAGTAAGTTGAAGAAATTCAAAGTTGAGGTATAACAATCAATCCTGTACTGTGTGAAGAAGTCCATCCTGTGAAGAAGCTTGTAGTAACTGCCCTTGGCAAGTTTGAGAAAAAGAGTGGACCACTGTTGCCTGGGCTACCACTATCATTTATGGGAAGTCTTATTGAATATTTAGAAGAACCTTGGTTATCACAGGAAAGTGTGGAAAGGCATACAGTGACATCTACATCCATGGAAATGAAAAGGCATCTGTCTTCCAGGACTTTGTGCAAGGAGTCCTACAGCACAATTTCTTTAACTGTCTGCTGTGAATGGAGGCAAACAGATCTTCTTGAGGTGTTCTCCATGGTTGGATCAAGTCCTGCAAGAGCCTCACTGGTGCAACTTCCATTTATGGAGATCTGTTCTTATCCTGCTCAGCTTGCCTGCTATAATGTTCTGTTCTGATGAAATTTTAGTAGCCAGGAGGATTAGACTGTGCTGAGATAATACCTCCTAGACTGTCATAGATAGTCTGCAAAGGAGGTAGGATTGGGTTACCCTATATTTATTTATGTACCACATCACTCTGGTGCTGTCTATGATAACTAGCAGACAGCCTAAAATCCAAAGATGGTTCAGAGATTTGAGAGCATTTATTAGGACTTGTTTGTTCCAAAGACCCTGAACCTTCACTCTCTTGGATACAACTCCCCAATTAAAGTCGGAGGCATCTGTGGTTTACTGGCTGAATAGGGGCTGGCAGGTAAAAAGGGTTAGCAGACAACTGATTCACCCCACCAGAGTAACTCCTTTTTCACACACCCCAGCACTGGAATTTGAATTGATAGGGGGTAACAGTGTTGGGTCTAAACTGTTTTGATGAACCACAGACTTTTCCTCATGAGAGGACTGGCTACATGAATCATGAGAATTGTAGAGATCAGAAACCTAGAATCCTTAGATATTCCATAGCAGATGCCATTGTCTGGTTGGAAATATTAGAAATTGTTCCTTGTAACATTTTACTTTGTTCTGAAGAAGGAAATCCATCAGGAGGGAATTGTCTAGATGATATTGCAGAAACATTATACTAAGAGATAGAATGAGGGAATATTTTCTATGTTTACCTGAAACTGCAGACTAAGAAAAAGTTTTTTTTTTTGTTTATCAAGGCCAGAAATTCTTGACATTTTGTAAAAGAATATGCAAACATGTCATCTAAATAAAGGAACATGTGAATAACCTGCAGTAGGCTATCATAGGAGCCATGCACTTTGTAAACACTCTTGGAGATACTGGCAATCCAAAGGGTAAAGCATATAATTGCAAATGTAAACTAGACGGGGAAAAAAAAAACAGAAAAAGCACCAGACATCTTTAAGGGTTGGAATGTGATAATAAGCATATTTTAAATCCAGAGTTACTAGAAAAGTGAGAGGTATAATGAAAGGTAACAGAGAGTATACAGGTAGCATTCTGAATTTTGATGTGAAGGTTTAGAAAAGAAAGTTCTACAACAAGTTTCCAGATTCCTTCCTTCTTTGGCACCAGAAAGATGCTTAAGTAAAATCCTTTCCATATTTGACCTGAGGGAGTAGTTTCTATAAAACTTTAGAGTTTGATGAAGAATAGGATGAAACAGGGAAGTTTGATTGGAGTTTGGGGAAGAACTCCTTGAAAAGGAGGAAGGAAATCCCAATTCCAGCTGTAACCTTTTTGAATGATTTTCAACACAAGTATCAAAAGTTACCTGATGCCACAATGGGAAGTGAAGACCTAGACTTTGAGAAAGCTTTACTGGATTGCCAAAGTGGGAGGGGGGAAATGAGATGGGGCATACAGTCTATCTTCTTAAATTGTCAGTGAATTGTGTTAGCCCTATTTGCATCTACTTCTTTGTTTCCCAAGGAAACAAAGCATTCAAAATCATACACATAACACATTCTTTCCTGAATCTTCAATGTTTACTGAGAATATCAAGGATGCTTTCTGGATTATTAAAACTGAGACTAAAAGATTCTGAGGTATTATTTGAAATATAATATTTTTAAAGCTTATTTGAATAATGACATATTACATGCTGATTATGAGTGACTCTATAATCTAGGGTATGTGCTGAGGATGAAGATGTTGCCTGCCTGTGGCAGTATATTCAACATCCTGCCTCAGAAATGTTTTATTAAGGCTTTGTAGGAATATTACAAATGCGTATATATTAACCAGGATAGGACAGTTCAAGTTGTGTATGTGAAAGCCATGCATTTTAGTAATGATGCACAATTTAAGACTTTATTCAGTCAGCATAAAAGTTTTTAGAAAAGTTTGATACTGTGATTAAAGAAAATGTATTAAATATCAGTAGGATGTGAAGGATTATTATAGTATATCAGTTTATGCATATAGTAAAAAATGGAATGTGCATTTTAAGCAGGACAATAATCAGCACATCAAATATAAATTCAAACACACCACTAGACTGAAAAAGTTTATTTTAAGGTCTAATAAATCATTCCCATCCAAGATGTCACTATGGAGGGGAATACATCAGCTACTGATAGTGAATTTGAATCAGGCCCTGATGCTACTGACACTTTATACACCTTAGTAAACATAATAATGCTCCTTCTGGAACAGGAAGCTTCTTCCCCATTTTATGAAGGGTTACAATCAAGGTGCACAATTGTGGGGGGAGGGCATAAATGCAGACATTGGTCAACTGTTTCAAAACGCTGTGCATGTTCCAGTTTAAAAACAATGGAATTTGACGACTTGGTTATTAATGTTTTATGTGAATTGTCAGTATTAAATAAAGGGTTGAAATGTGTTCCTTCCAACATGTTTCAAGGCAAGACTTGTCCCTATTAAATCTCAGAATTTGTTTTCATAATAATTCTTATAGAAGTTAACATGCTGATTTTGATTTAGTTTCGTTTAGTTACCCATAAATCTAATTTTAATCCACAGTATCACATGGTGGTTAAACAATCTGAAAAAAAAAAAACGGTAAGGATGTCTTTAGACACAACCTCCCTAGGGAATAATGTTCAGTGCTGTATGATCATTCACAAGATAGATCTACAGCAATTACCACAGCCAATAAAGATGGTGGGGTTGTACAATGGGATCAGGTCTTAATTCACTGTAAATTATGACACAAATGAATAATCCTATCCCTCCATCTTCAACCCCTTTTCCCATTTTTACAGATGGGGTTGGGGTGTCACTACAACAGTGACAATCATCTAGAGCCACGTTTTATACCACCAGGCGACTAGCCCTTTTGAGGAATTGAATAATCCAATGTTTTACATTAAATTACTGCTTGTCCCCATGCTAGAGTTTAAGCATGAGATTGAATCTTTTGTTGAATATTGGATTGAGTTTGGTGAGATTTCTCTTAATTAAAAAATTGAATTGATGGTGGATGATCTGTCTCCCCAGATATTTTACATTTTGCTTAAGTTCCACAAGACTAGGGAATGCCCCACTGGTAGACCGATTGTTTCTGAAAAAGGGTTGATGATTGAACCCATGTAAATATTTATAGAAAAATGTTTAAAACCTCTTTGCTACTTTGTTCAGTCCAGGAAAATGGACACTACACATTTTATTAATATTATATCCAATATGTTAATGAAAGGGCATTGTTACCTTTGCACTTTGGATATTAATGCATTGTACACATCATTACCACATGAAAGGGGACCTGAAGCCCTAAAATACTGTTTAGACAATTCAGATTCATACATTTTTGAAAATAATGACATTTAAGTCCAGTTAGATGAGTTGGTTCATACCAGGAAATTGTTCTGTTACAACAAGGAATACTTTTTCCAACAGAGGGGGAACTGTTATCAGGGCAGCCTTTGCACACATTTATGTTTTCCTTTTCATAGAGTCCTTTGAAATTAAATATATTTATGACCAACAGCTAAACTCTTTTTATGAATATCTGGTAAAGATATACTGATGGCTGTTGGTCGGGACAGGGGATTTAACATCACTGTGTTCTTTCAAGTAATATCTCAATAATACTGAGTGTGGCATCACTTTTAGTATGAGGGTGGAATTCTTTAATATTAATTTTGTAGACCTTGAGATTACTAAACTTCTGGATAGAAAACTTGTTTCCAGGTTATATAGAAAACCTTTCTCTGAAAATACATACTTGCCATGTACTAGTTGTCATCCACACCATGTTTATATATTTGTCTTTGTTTACTGGGAAAGTCCGACTGGATAATTCCTATTTTCAGTGGAGCCCCAGAAAGAAAAGCTCCATTTGTTTACATTGCATTATACTAAGTTGCAGTTAAACACAGAGTAGTTACATTTCTATTTATAGTTATACACAAACAGTAGTTATATTTACACATTCTAAGATTTTGCAGAGGTGGAAGTTACTAAAGATAAAGCTCATGTGCAACTTAGTGGATTGTACAGGCAGCAGTTATGTATAAAAATTGTTTTGTCATTTCGGTGAGAGGCTGAGTGCATTCTGTTTAAGGACAGTATTTGGAGAGTATCGTATGGTGAACACAAAGTCTCAACCTTGAGATGAGCATGTGCAGGACCAGGACTGGTTAAGATGTTGTTTAAGCAGTGGTTAACTATTGATTTTGTCGGAGAATTTTATTTGTGTGGGGATACTGTTCCAGAGTTTAGCAACATACTGGGAGTACAGTGAGTGTTCTGCAATATTGCTTGACTTACGTGTAAGTAATGAGACTCTGTTACTACAGCAGAGGTTGATGTTGTTCACAATATTCCAAACCTGAGATCATGAGAGTTATCCAAATTTGTAGTACAGTGGACGATTATATTCAGGTTGCAGAAGAGCTGAAACATAGATTCATACATAAGGTTTATGAACAATATGTCTCTGATGTATAGGAGAGGCTTCTTTGAAATATCTGTCACAAACATCTAACCATAAAAGTGAAGCTCTTCATTTTATCACAACCTATGGTGAAAACACGCATCAAGCTAGATGTTTGATTTAAAAAAGTTATGTACTCACCATAACATTGTATCTGTGTTGTCCATTTCCTTCTTCCTTAACTGATGGGTTTAGATCTGAGGCTCAGATCTGACTCAGCTGCTTCTACCAGACCATCACATCCTAGAACTCTTGAGCTCCTTTGTTTACCTATAATGCCTGGCCAACTAACATACCTCGGATTGAATTTGCTGCCCCTAGATATAAAAGAACTACCTATTACAAAAAATACCACAGGTAGAACAGAAAAGGGGAAGATGGAGCTCAAACGAGAAAAAGAGGTTCCTATAGAACTCTTAAGCTCTCCAGAAGCAAAAAGGAGGGGGTAGGTAGGTGTGGAGTTGAGGAAGAATGAAAATGGACAATATAGATGGAACATTATGGTAAGTACATAACTTTTTTGTCTGATGTTATCATTTTTATTCATTCCTTAACTGATGGGACAGAGTCCCCAGCTACTGAAACCCTAGCAGGCTCTTATGGAAGGATATTCTGGAGCACTGCTGAGCCAAAAGCCATTCTGTTCCTAGAAATTAAATCCAACTTGCAATAAGTGATAAATGTGTGTGGATTAGCCAGGTTTCAGCTGCACAAATATCATCTAAAGAAGCTCTGGACCAAAAGGCTGAAGAAACTGCCATAGATCTTGTGGAATGATCCCTAGAGGGTTTTAGTAAATATAAACCCAATTTAGCATAGACAAAAGTTATACAATCAGTCAACCATTTGGCCAGTGTAACTTTACAAACTGAATTGCCAAATCTGGTAGTAGAAAAGGAAACAAGTAATTGGTCAGATTTGCTAATGTATATGGTTCTACAAAGGTAGAAATAAAGTTGTCTATGCACATCCAGCAGATGTAACATGTACTCTCCCTTGTTTGAAAAATTTGGAAATAAAACTGGGAGATTAATGACTTGGTTAATATTTGTCTCAGAAGCCACCTTAGGCAAAAAAGAAGGGTTTGTTCTCAAAGACACCCTGTCTTTATGAAAAATTAGATAACGAGGTTTGGAAGACAGAGCTCAGAGTTCAGATGCCTCTCGAGCTAATGTACTAGCCACTAGAAAAATGGTTTTCCAAAATAAAAATTTTAGGTCTAGTTTGGCTGAAGGTTCAAACGGGGACTTCATTAAGGCCTGAAGCATTAAATTTAAATCTTAAGGAAGGGTAGGATCTTTTAATGGAGATCTAAGCAAAACAATTCCCTTGAGAAAGGCCTTTCATTACTTAAAAAAGGCTAATATAGAGTTATTTTTACCCATGTGGAAATTAGAGATCGAAGCCAAATGAACTCTAATAGTTGAGAAACTAGTGCCTTCTATAAAGACTGAAGCCAAGAACTCAAGGATCACTGACACAGGAGCTGAAAATGGTCCAGATTTTTGTTAAAAGCCCAGAAGGCAAATCTTTTCCATTTACTCTTATAAGTCTTTCTAGTAGAAGCATTATGGGAAGATAACAAAATGTGGCAGATCAGGGAAGACAGCCTGGGCTGTCTAGCAATCAGTGGAACTGCAGAAACCATATGGTCAACTTAAGACTTGTAATGTCCAAATGAGTCATGCCTGTCGGGTGAGACAGAAGATCTGAAGTTGGATCCAGAATTCAGGGTGGATGTAGAAGATGAGGCCACAGAAACTGGAACCAAATCTGACCAGGCCAAAAGGAGGCAGTGAAGGTAACTGTGCTCTTCAGCTGTACTGCTTTCTTTAGAAACTTGGGGATTAGTGGCAAGGCAGAAAATGCACAGAGGAGACCCACAGGCCAATCGTGAACTAAAGCATCTCTTGATGACTCCTCCAGTGGAGGGATCAGAGCAAAGAACATGCTGCATTTATTGTTGAGGGAAGAGGTAAACAGACTGCAGCATGGCTGGCCCCTTTGCCACACTGAAGTTCAGAGACCACTCGTGAGGCATCAAAAATGGACCTACTTGTCTACTATCACGTTGATTTTCCCCAGGATGTGTGTTGCTATTAAAAAGCTATTGGAAGAGATCACCCATTGCCATACTCTCACAGCTTCTCTGCAAAGAGGTTAAGATCTGTTTTCTCCTTATTTGTTGTTGTACTAGACTGCTGACATATTGTCCATCTGTATCACAACTGTCCAAGATGGGAGAATATCTTCAAAGGTCTATAACTCTATGTAAATACCCTCATCTCCAGGATACTGATATGTGTGTTGGCCTCTTTGGGGGATCACATACCTTGGACTGTCCTTCCCAAGTACTGCCCCACCCACCTGAGCTGGGAGGTGTCTGTGGTCACTGTCACCTTGGGCAGAAGAACAAATGGACAGCCACCGCAGAGCTAGTTTGAATGAATCCACCAAAAAAGATATCTTTTGCAAGCTCATGTGATCTTGACTGGAGCGGATAATGGATGCTGAAGAATGGATCATTAAGTAGACAGAATTCATTGAAGCATTCTCATGTGGAATATGGCCAGGAGGATGAGAGGGATAGCTGCTGCCATGTATCCCAGAATGTGTAATATTAATTGAGCTGGAAGGGAAGAACTTTGAATCACTTTCTTGACTTGGGAGTTCAGTGTATTTATTCGAGTAAAGGGATGAGAGGCTATGAGACTGACTGTATCCAAATGAGCACCTATGAACTCCAAACTCTGTGTAGGTATGAGCTTAAATTTTTCTTGTAATTGACTGTTATTCCTACATGAGACACACAACTACAGCAGGTAGTCCCTTGCCTGAAGAAGTCGATGCATGGTTGGGGCAGTTAAGAGCTATTCGTCTAGCTATGGAAACCCCTGGAATTAGAGCAGTCTCAAGTAAGCTACTACCATTGCTATGCATTTGGTGAACACCCTGAGACCAAAGGGCAGTGCTCTGAGCTAATAATGACTGTCTCCCAGCTGGAAGCATAGGTATCTCCTGGAACGCCTTGTCATTTTGATGTGGTAGTATGCATCCTGAAGATCTATTGAGCACATCCAGTCTGCCTTTTGCAGCAGAGGCAAAATGGACTGAACTGTGACCATCCACAACTTTGTATACTGAACAAACTGGTTTAATTTGCTGAGATCCAGAACTGATCTCAAGTCCCATCTTTTTTGGCACTAAGAAGAATCTTGAGTAAATTCTGGACCCTCTCTGGACTGGGTAGACCTCTTGGATGACTCTTTTTTCTAGCAGCTTTTTTATTTCTAGAGATGTTGCTTCCCTCTGACTGGGTGGAACATCAGGGAGCTTCTTCATAACAATGGGAGGGACTAGGAAAAATGGTATGGTATAATCCACTGTACCCATGAATCTTTTGTGATAAATAGTCAGGCTCTCTGGTGCAGAGATAAATAACCCCCACTGCCTCCAGATAGGGACAGTCGGGCTTCGCTTCAGGAGTGCTGATAGGTACTATTTGAGAAAGAATCTCTAAAGCATTGGTTCTGCTGACCACCTCTGCTGTGAGGACAGCATCTTCCATTTCTGTTCCCTTCTCTGCCCCTGAGAGAACTTTCTCCATGGAAATCTTGGAAAGGGCCCTGGGAATTTTTTAAACCACATCATTCTACCATCTCACTGGTTCCTAGAAAAGGGCCTTTGAGGGGCAGAAAAACATACTCCCACAGCAGACAGGATCTTTCTCTCTTGTTCACACCTGCAGAGTGTGTCTTTAACCTTAGGGATAAATAGAGAAGATCCAGCAAAGGGTGCATTGACGAACGAAGACTTAAATGGTTCCACAAAATCACATAAGCTCATCCAGGGATGTCTCCTAATGGTTATGTATGAATGTATGAACCCAATGTTTGTGAGGTACCTTCCACAGCATGGGAGATCAACCTAATGGATGCATTTGAGACAGACTGTAGGGTGGCCAGCTGCAAGGAGATTCTGTTTTCATCCATAGAGGACATGGATCCAGAAAGAGATTTACTGAGCTCCTTGTTCATATCCCTTTGCAGTCTCATAAAATATGCCAGGTAATTCAGTGACCTAAGTGCAAAGGTCACTAAAGCATAAACACTCTTCCCAAATCTGTCCAATACCCTAGACTCTGTATTGGGGAAAGGACAGAAAAACTCAGCTCTGTTAGTTCCTTTCTTGTAGCTGCAGCCACAACCATGGCATCAACAGGTACTCCATTGCTCCAGTGTGCATGGCCTTTGAAGGGGCAAGAATTTTATCTGGTCTTTTTGGTATTGGCTGAACAGTGTCCAGCTCCTTCCACACCTGCCGAGAGACTAAGTCAATGAGCTTATCAGCTGGGGAGGTCACCCAAGAAGCAGATGGGCCAGATCTGAAAGCCTCCAGAAACACAGATTCCTCTTCAGAGGGGGTATCGGAAGACCAGCCACCTTTTTGTTTTAAGAGCTCCAGGATGTCTACAAAGCAGATGCTATCAGATGGTGATCTGGGGAACCCCTCTCCTTCATCAAAATCAATGTCCTCGGTGAGAGATTCCTGGGGAGAATCAAAATGCCTCCTCTTGCATGTCCTTATTTGAGGGACTTCCTCAGTGAGATGTCCTGGGGTAATGTCAGAAGAGATAATGCCTTGATGGACTGGCTGGAAGCTTGTTTGGGCTGGCTGTCCCAGTGGAGGACATGGTCAAGGCTCAGAACACAGAACAGTACAAAAGCTCCAAATATATAAAGGGTGACAGGTTGTCTAGAACACAAATCCATGTTTATTTTAAATATTAAAACACACCATTAAGCGCTTTTCTCATCTAATCACGACTTCATCAGAATAAAAGAAAATACTACAAAGCCAAACTTAAATAGTTACGGATTAAACCATTTAAGTACACACACACACACACACACACACACACACACACACACACACACACACACACACAGATTCCACTTACATTTTTAAAGGACAGGAGTATTTCACTCACATAAAACTAGCAATGTACTTATATACAATAGGAACAATGGATTAACCATTTCTGAAAAAACAACCAAGTTAATAAATGTTATACATTGCCTACCCTCCTAATAACATCAACAATACTAACTATTATATAACAAAGCAACGTCGTTGTTCATATAAAATAAAATAAGAAAAAAAGCACAGTTCTAACTGGAACAGGCCACCTTCAAATATTCCTTTTCATGTGTTTTCATATTTTTACTATCATACGGAATATCCTAGAAAATCCCAACAATAAATAGATAAATAAATAAATACATAATAAAATCATTTAACCAGAGTATATTAATATTTGAATTTAAAAATCCTTATTAGTAGCCTCACAATACACAGATTTGTGATCTAGACAACCTGTAAGATTTGTGTTCCGGACAGCCTGTCGCCCTTTATGTTTTTAAAGAACAGTACAAGGCATGGTTGTCAGATGTGATGAGTCCAAGGACGTCTCATCTCAAATGATGGAGAAAACCCTCTCCACAACCTCGGGAGCAGAATACCTAGAAGAAAAGAAGTTGATGGGTCAAACACCTCTCAGATAGTGGGCTGCTGCAAACCTATCAGCGCACCACCAGAGGAAGGATCCTGACCCAATCTATCCAGTGCTGAAGTTACGAGGGGAAGACAGAGTTCCAAAAGTTTCAGACTTGACTCCAAGCCTCTGGATCTGGCACCAATGCTTTGGCTATGAGAGTCCTCTGGCTCCAAAACACTTGGTGTCTGTTGCCTCAGGGGAAGCATAGGATTTGAAGAGCAAAAAGTCTTTGGATCTGAAGTAGACATCCTCAGGGATCTCAGATCAGATGGCTCCAAAACAGCAGGACAGACAGCAGAAGAAGCTACTTTAGGGGAAGTGGACAGACATCAGCTCCCAGGTCCAGTAGGGGTAAGAGCTGGGAGAACCCCCATCTGTATCTGTGCTTTGAGGAACTTCCTCATCTTCCTGTCCATGTCTGCTTCTGAAAGGCTTCTGGAGGATTGAAGAGAGAACATAGTGGAAGGAGGCCTAGATAGCCTTTGAAGCGACTCCTCTAGGAAGGGAGAAGGAAGCCTGGATTGAATCAGGTTCATATGGATCTGAGGACACCTTGGTTTTTGAGTTGTCAGATCAGAGACTGACAGATCTGACTTTTTAAGAATCTTAGTAGGAGGGTCTGCTGAAGAAGCAGAAGCTGAAGTTGAAGATCAATCTGGCGACTTTCTCTCGGACTCCTTGTCCTTAGTAATACTGCCAACTTTAGATTTCTTTGACTTTTTACAGAGGGTTTGAGCCCCAACCACTGAAGAAGAAGATGTAAAGGGTAAGAGACCACAAAGAACTAATTTGTTCCTGTAGTCAGTCAAGGTCCTAGAATTAAATCCAGAGCAAATGGCACAGTCAACATCAAGATATGTCAGACCCAGACAACACACACACATTCCTTGTGGGCATCAGAATTTGGGATCTTATGCCCACAAGAAACACACTTTTTAAACCAAGGGGGGGGGGTTTGCCTGACATCTTAAAAAATTAATACCAGCAACACACAGCTGAAAACAAAAAGGTACCAAGCAATATTACCCTAGCAAAAGCTATAAAAAAATAATCTATATAAACAGGGAAAAAAAAAATTTTTTTAATTTTTTTTAAGGAAAGAAGAGAAAGGAAGAACTACCAACAATGGTAGACATAGTACCTGAAAGAGTATAAAAGGATACCAGCAATGGTAAGGAGAGAAGTACCGCAATGGTAACTGACAATAAACAGAAAGAATTGGATAAAAAGACTAAAGAATAGGAGGGAAGGAGAAGAAAGGCAATATCTAAAAAGCTTAATTAACTCACAAACACCACAAGGAAAAGTGAAAAGACCCGTTAGGTTGGCTGTGCATTATGGGTAAAGAGAAAAGCTTGAAAGTTCTAGAATCTGATGATCTGGTAAAGTTGCTGAGTCAGATCAGAGTCTCTGATCCAATACCATCAGTTGAAGAACGAATGAAAATGACATCAGATTAAATACTGGCAGATGTTGTTATGCAATGACATATTATCACAATACCTTGAAATTGAGGTGCAAGTTTTGTTACAGAAGGAACATAAACTTGGCACAATATTTTAATTTGCATAAAACTGATTTTGACCCTCAAAATGTAAGAATTTCAGGAAATGGTTCTATGGGTTGTAAATGCTACAGGATATATAATAATGGTCAGTATGTTCTTACTATATAATCCTTCACTACTAAAAATACTAACAATATTTTTCAAATTAGAGCTTCAATTACTTGCAACAGTAAATTTCCTGTCTATCTGGCTTTACAACTCTGTGGAGCAGTTTATATAGGATAGATTATTACAGCATTAAAGGAGTAGATAACTACATAATTAAGGAATATCAATTGAAAAAAAGAATATTAGTGCTTTGTATAAAGAGGCACCAGATATATACTTATTGGTATTTATGCAATATTTTATGATTCCAATGTTAGAAAATATTTACAAACTGTTATAAACAAAAAGGAAAGCTTATGGATTACATCTGCGGCTCTTTTTCATCCATATTTAAATGATAATTATTATAGATGTGTCCTAGAATTAATGAATTATATTTATATTTGTAATCCAAATGCGTTGAACTGGAAGAGGCAACCAAACGGCTCACAATAAAAATCCAGTCTTAGTAAAACGAATAAAAGTTCATTTATTGTGTACACAGGTAAGCGCTTTCACCAAAGTTTCTTCAGACCTTTTAAAAAATTCCCGCCAAACAAACATTTCCTTTTATACTAATCATATGACTGTGCTTCAATTAAACTGTTTACTTATTTAAAAAGACATACATCATTTATCACTATTATGATCACAGATTTCAAGCTGTAATTCATATGCTAAACTAAGTTCATGCCTTAAAATACTATAAGGCGGTAGCATATAAGTGTAATATATAGCGCTTATGCATTCGTAACTTCTACAAATTTGAAAAATGAAAGCATCTCTGTTAATATTATGTATGTTATGAAGTTCATCTAACTAATTCTTCCTTATTTATTATTTTGATACAAAGTATAATATAAGCAATAAGACATAAACATCTGACCTAAAACAAAAAATAATGACTGTATATTATTTATATTAATCGAATATTTAAAGCCATCATTACACATTAAGTTGCTGTAAACAAAACAAAAACAACTTACTTATGAAAATGTATAAAAAAATCAAACAAGTACGTCTGGCATAAACCAATAAATAATATCTGTGTGTTATGAAGCTATATTAATCAAATTTTTACTACGCGCTATGCATTTAGTGTGAACCTAATAGAGGCGACTAGACTCTGTTACAATTAAGTTAACAGCATTGTCAGAAAAGTTTGTCTACCTTTTGGTATACACACATGAAACAAAATCTGTATTACATAAAAAGTGTGCTTTCCATTAATAAAAGTAAATGTATCTGCACACACACTAAAATTACGCTAGTAGTTATCTATATGCTGGAAATAATGCAAAAGATGTATGTGTAGTTTGCAAAAATGTAAAAACTTACTTCAATATATTTTCTTATATCTTTTGCATAAATAACTCTAAAGTCATACTTAACACATACTAAACATGTACTTCACAGTGCATAATTCACTGTCATCATTTATACAGTGTTACGATGTACCTTGCAAAAATTATGTATATCTCTTATTCTCAGCATGCTTGTAATTCCTTTATAACCATTTACTCTAAAATCTCGTGTTTGATGACATAACAACCTTCTCAGATTTGGTTTGTTCTTATACATATACCTTGGTTGGATGTTACTGCATTAGAACAATTAAGATTATCAATGGAGAAATTGGAAACAGACTCCTTTAAGCTGAAAAGTCTAACAATGCAGCGCCAACACTGTGAAGCGTGCCTAAGCAAGGGCATCATTCCTAGAGGACTGCGAGTATTAAAAATGCCGACTTATGGCAAACAGTATCCAGAACTGTTGGCCAAATGGCAAAAACTTAACATTGAGGTGAGCAAAAATTATTCACACTTGTTAATAGAGTTTTTTATACCAGAAGAGAAAGCCTTGAAAGAATCTATACTTGAACAACAGAAAAAAATTATATATAGATTTTGATACAGAAATGTGAATAAAGCTCTATCCACAACGTTAGATACCATTATGGTCTATGAAAAACGGCTCATACAACAGAAACGCACCAAGCTGGATCGAGATATTCAGGACTTCCAGCTTGGTAATGTTTTCACTTGGCCCAGACCCGATTTGGCCAACAAACAGCGTGTTGGCAACAGCATAAGAGAGACTGATAGTAGGAATCATCATAATAAACAACTATCTTCTCCATCAACGTCAGTTAATATTAATCTAGTACAAAGTAGAGTGGGAACTGATGAGATTTCTGATACATCTGTTAAACGTAAAACTACTAGTAACGGTGTTGAAGGTTCCAGAAGCACTTTGTTAAGTGTTCCAAGTTCACTTTCATCCATAGTTCAAACACAAACATGTGGGGTTTTTGCCCCAAGGGACACCATGAATAGCCAACAGGTGGTACGACCTAAAGTAGGTCAAATCAATAATGTCAGAAATAACTCCAATAGTAATACCATTGACAATTCTACGGGTTTTCATCAATTCCCCCTTCCCATTTCCAAGAAGAAGGGGGTGAGAAGGAACCGCTCAGAGAGTCGAGGACGTCAAAAAAGAAAGTTATCAATAGAGAGGGAAACCAATCACACCCTCAAGAAAATGTGGAACCAGACGAGGACTGCCTAGTCTAGAATTTATTACATCGAGTACTTGATCATAATGAAATGAATGTTCTCAACAAAGGGTTGAATTTTATTCCTACCAGAAAATACCAACTCACAGATGTCCTGATAGATATAAAATTATATACCAGAAACATCATGTTAAAGTTTTAATATAGAAATCATGCAAGTAGGGATATTTATCCTTTCTCTAAACCAAGCCAGTTTATTCCGATTAATCACCCCGTAGTTGAGGCTTTTTATAATCTTGTAGAGGAAGATATACATTGTCTATACAATGACAGAAAAAAGCAGGGTCACACTAAATCCAGGAGTAATTTGAATTACAATGAAAGGAAAGCTTTACAGAGATTACAAGGTGATCATACTGTAGTCTTTAGACCAAGCAGACAAAGGAGGACCTTTGGTAATAATGGACAAGATAGAATATATGGGGTGAGGGAAGAAATGCTGAAAGATACACAATATTATAGCATCATAGATAAAAAAGTAGTTGAGAACATAAAAACAAATATAGCTCAAGATCTATGTGACCTAATCACCAGCAATAAGATCACTCAGGAATTAGCTAAATTCCTAGAGGTAGAATATCCACTGATACCTGAAATACAAGGTATATCTAAGGTTCATAAAAATCCTACAAACCCTCCTATGAGACCAATTGTCTCAGGGAGAGGTTGGTGCACAGAGACATTCTCACTTTATATAGAGAAACAACTTAGACCAGTGCTTGACAATAATAAGGTTGTATTAAAGGACACTAAACAGTTTCTTGTGGATTTATATGAACATATTAATATTAGACCTTTGCAAACTAATATGCTGTTTGTTACTCTAGATGTCCAATCTTTGTTTACCATCATTCCAAATGGCTTAGGCATAGAGTACATTACAAGGTATTTAATTAAACATAGTGCATACAGTGAGTCCAATATTCAACTCATAGGTTTATTTTTAAAGTTGGTGCTTATGAACAATGTTTTTGTCTTCCTTAATACCATCAATATCCAGCGTGAAGGCGTAGCTATGGGCACTTCTTGTGCCAATAGCTACGCCAACATGTTCCTGGCTTTATGGGAAGAAGAATATTTATTTCAGGAAACCTGGTTTAAAGATCATGTGACCTTCTATCGTCATTTTGTAGATGATATCATCCTCATTTGGGAAGGAGATGAACAAAAGTTATATGAAAGTATTTCAGAAATGAATAGGATGACTGATTGTTTAAAATTTTCCTTTAATGTCTCATACACAAAAGCAGAATACTTAGATGTGTATGTTGAAAGGGTAATAGACACCTATATTAATACAGGGGTTCATAGGAAAAAATGCTATAAAAATGCAATACTCCATAGACAAAGCATGCATCCACAATACATCTTTAAAAATATAATCAAAGGACAAGCTATGAGAATATCCCAACTAAATGCCACAGACAGGGGATATACTGAAGAGATGGGCTTATTTAGAAATAGATTAGCCAAGTGAGGTTATAAAGATAAGGATGTAGAAGAAAGCTTGCGAGATATGCAAAGTATGAGATTGGATAGGACTGCACCGTATTTCTCAGATACTATAACAACTATGAAGAATCCCAGTAATGAAAACCAGGGATTACAAATACCTATGTTTTATACAATAGATAATCAAGATGTTAGGAAAATTATTCAGCATCACTGGCGTATCCTAACTATAGATGATGATTTAAGGAAAAAAGTAGGTTCAGAACCAAGGTATCTGTATAAGAACAAACCAAATCTGAGAAGGTTGTTATGTCATCAAACAAGAAATTTTAGAGTAAATGGTTATAAAGGAACTACATCAGGTGGAAGTTGTAGATATTGTCCTTATATAGATGAGAGCCCTGAGTTTATACATCCAGATATAGGAAACAAGTATTATTTCAAAATGACGGCTGATTGTAATACCATGCACGTAGTATACCTAGCTATCTGTCAGGAATGTCTATCTTTCTATGTAGGCAAAACTGATCGAAAATTTCAAAATAGGATCAGAGAACATCTATATGCCATAAGAATTAACTATGAAAATAACGCGTTAGCGAAATATGTGCATATCGAAGGTCAAGACCATACTTTTAAATTTAAGGTGATAGACGTGTACATACATAGGATATGGGAAGGAAATATTAGAAATGCTACAGAAAGCAAAGAGGTTAACTGGATTATCAGACTTAGAGTAGATAAAGGCTGAGGGCTGAATGAGAGAGCAACAATTAAACCAATTCTTAAGAACAGAAGGGTTACTATTAAAAAGAAGCAATAAGCCCCATTAGATCAGGCCTATTATTCTCGATGCGCTATTCATTAGAATTATTAGGTTTAGCGCATAGTCACTGTATATTTATACATCAGTACATGGCATACAGATATACACCCATGTGTATGACCCTGGACTGTCTATTCAGTTACCTCATGCCTTTTTTATATATAGATACTTAGAAATTCAGTCTTACTAGAACTTATTCTATGTGGTTTTAACATAGCATGTATTTGTAGGCTACTACCTTTTATCTTTCTCCCTTGAGTAGACTATGTTACATCCGATTAGATTATAAGGTTCCAATACATTTTTGTATTGATGCATTGGTACACATCATTTTGATGAATACTAATATATGTTTATGTTCTTAGTAGCGCCATCCCAATAAGCCTCAGACTTCTTATGATAATATTTCTTTAGTATGTTAAATAATTAATTAACATAGTACTAGTTGTATATGAGCATGATTTTTACAAGATTTCATCATGCTAATTTATTAGGTTAACCAGTTTCAGCAAACGATATAAAGCTGAACAGTATGTTAGGAAATTTTTTGGTTAACTAAAGTTTCAATGAATATGTTTAGTATATTAACACCTATGTTCATTTTTTGTGAACATTACAAGCATGCTGAGAATAAGAGATATACATAATTTTTGCAAGTTACATCGTAACACTGTATAAATGATGACAGTGAATTATGCACTGTGAAGTACATGTTTAGTATGTGTTAAGTATGACTTTAGAGTTATTTATGCAAAAGATATAAGAAAATATATTGAAGTAAGTTTTTACATTTTTGCAAACTACACATACATCTTTTGCATTATTTCCAGCATATAGATAACTACTAGTGTAATTTTAGTGTGTGTGCAGATACATTTACGTTTATTAATGGAAAGCACACTTTTTATGTAATACAGATTTTATGTTTCATGTGTGTATACCAAAAGGTAGACAAACTTTTCTGACAATGCTGTTAACTTAATTGTAACAGAGTCTAATCGCCTCTATTAGGTTCACACTAAATGCATAGCGCGTAGTAAAAATTTGATTAATATAGCTTCATAACACACAGATATTATTTATTGGTTTATGCCAGACGTACTTGTTTGATTTTTTATACATTTTCATAAGTAAGTTGTTTTTGTTTTGTTTACAGCAACTTAATGTGTAATGATGGCTTTAAATATTCGATTAATATAAATAATATATAGTCATTATTTTTTGATTTAGGTCAGATGTTTATGTCTGATTGCTTATATTATACTTTGTATCAAAATAATAGATAAGGAAGAATTAGTTAGATGAACTTCATAACATACATAATATTAACAGAGATGCTTTAATTTTTCAAATTTGTAGAAGTTACGAATGCATAAGCGCTATATATTACACTTATATGCTACCGCCTTATAGTATTTTAAGGCATGAACTTGGTTTAGCATATGAATTACAGCTTGAAATCTGTGATCATAATAGTGATAAATGATGTATGTCTTTTTAAATAAGTAAACAGTTTAATTGAAGCACAGTCATATGATTAGTATAAAAGGAAATGTTTGTTTGGCGGGAATTTTTTAAAAGGTCTGAAGAAGCTTTGGTGAAAGCTCTTACCTGTGTACACAATAAATTAACTTTTCTTCAGTTTACTAAGACTGGATTTTTATTGTGAGCCGTTTGGTTGCCTCTTCCTGTTCAACGCATTTGGATTACTTATACTTTATTTTCAAGGCAGTGGAGAGACATTTGCTCCGGTGGGTGTGTTTGTTCTACTTTTTACACTTATATTTATATTTGGTTAGTTTAGGTAGAACGTGTTTTCCTAACAATTTCTTGTAAATGCTGATGTTATCCTATTCATATCAGATTACCTTTTGACAATACAGCTGCTACATTGGGCAGTGGAACTGTTTTGTCAGTGATTTTTTTTTGTTTGTTTAATCAATAAATGCCCTGATTTCACCATCTCAAGTGCTAGCTTTCGTAGTGGATTTTATATCTATATCTATAACTATAGTTATTAACAGTTGTGTGTGTGTGTGTGTGTGTGTGTGTGTGTGTGTGTGTGTGTGTGTGTGTGTGTCTCTCTCTCTCTCTCTATATATATATATATATATATATTTATATATACATATATAATACACACACACACACACACACACATATATATACATATATATGTGCACACACACGTTTTTTATATATATATATATATATATATATATATACACACACACACACACACACACACACACACACACACACACACACACACACACACACAGATATAGATAGATAGATATAGATATTTATACATTTGTGCATGCATGTATATGAATGTATATTTGTATTGGCAATAGTGAAAATATGGAACCTGCTTCAGTGAACTAACATTACACCAAATATGCATTATAAAACAAAACAAAAAAATGTTTTTTTTTGCCCTGCACCTGCCACACACCCATGCTACTTATATATATATACAAACTCAGAGATTTCTTAAACCCCCACTGTCAACTTACTTGCAATATGTTATTGTTTGGTGACTGGAGAAACAGCTTGCCAAAAAACTGTTACTATATATGAAATTAGTGGGAAAGATCAATTTGGCATTATGTCAACATGGTGAATGTCAACAGAGTTACGTTGATTCGCACAATACTGATACATTTCTACACATGCTCTGAGGTTACTTCTAGGAACATGCAATATAACAAATAGTGTTTTTGCAGGAGGACAATCCCCCCACAACCCCACTCCCTGCTAATTATGAAAACTAACTCTGAGAACAGACAATCCCAGGGGAAGGGGCATGTTTGCATGCCCCTATCTCCAGGATTATCCTTTATTGCACAACTGTTCACCATTTGCATTGTTGACCAAAGTGGGTCAACAATACAGAGGTTGATCTTAGCCACATGTGACCAGTCTCAAAGAATATATACATATATGCGTGTGTGAGTGTGTATGTGTGTATGATATACACATGGTACACAT
Source organism: Protopterus annectens (assembly GCF_019279795.1). NCBI lineage: Eukaryota > Metazoa > Chordata > Ceratodontiformes > Protopteridae > Protopterus > Protopterus annectens. The sequence continues at coordinate 1,589,159,210 of NC_056744.1, forward strand.
GGACACCCATACACCCTGATAATGTTTTATATATATATATATATATATATATATATATATATATATATATATATATATATATATATGGGTCCCCTTCACATGGTCGACAGTTATTTGGTCGACAATTCATATGGTCGACAGGGAGATTTGCCCCCCTCCCCAATGTTGTGCGACCCTGGAGTTGATATATATAGTTAGGGGGGGTGTGGGGGGCGAAGCCCCTCACATAAAACTGCTTGTTGATCAAATGAATTGTCGATCAAATGAATGTCGATCAAATGAACTGTCGACCATGTGAAGCAGACCCATATATATATATATATATATATATATATATATATATATATATATATATATATATATAGACTCACTTTCAGACTGCACAATCTCAGGGAAAGTTCATAGTCCACAATCCTGAGGATTGTCAGTCTTATGCATCTTTCAGGCATCTGTTTTGTCAAGCAAAGTGGGTCGACAAAACAGACTCTTGACAGTTTGAGAGTTTCGCTTATTAAATGTGCTCCCATCTCTCTCTCTGTGTGTGTGTGTGTGTGGGTGTGTGTGTGTGTGTGTGTGTGTGTGTGTGTATGTATATATATATATAATATAGAGATATATCTATATCTAATATATATATATATATATATATATATATATATATATACATATATATATATATATATATATATATATATATATATATATATATAGACATATATATGGGTCTAGGACAGTCTACCAAAAGACTGTTTCACCGAAAGTGAAACGGGCTGTCACAGTTTCGCGAAAGCACTTTTTAACTAAAAAAGTGCTTTCGCGAAACTTTCGTAAAAGTACAGGGAATCGGGGAGGAAGTGGTAGTGGGCGAGATTGGACTACAGTGGGGATAAGGGAATATTCCCTTTTCCCCACTGTAGTGTGATCTCGGAGTGAGAATATAAAAGCACGGGGGTGGGGGGGCAGGGGGGCAAAGCCTCCCTGCGTAAACATGGTGTGTGTGTGTTTTTTTTTTTGTTTTTGTGTATGTGTGTTTTACCTTCCGTTTACCAAAACTGCTTTTTCGGTGAAAGCAGTTTCGGTAAACAGTGTTCGGTAGGGTTGGATTCGGACAGTTGGTCTTTCGATCTATATATATATATCTTTTTTTTCACTAACTCCTCACTAGATAAATCGGTTACTTTAAGGAATTGTTTTTGTTACAGCTTTACCTGTGGCATGATTACTAAATAGTTTATGGGAAGGTTATTCAGAAACACCAATTTACATCAGACCTGGAAAATGCTAATATGTAGCTCTGTCAACATTAAAAATGATTGCTTTTTTTATCATATTCAGCAAGATATTTAGGTTTTGCATATGTACAGTATACACAGATGAATAATTCTACTCTAAGACTTTTATTGATGGTAAAATTTGGGAATTTCCAAATTAGTTATATGGATTTTGCTATGACAAAATGTGATGTAAAAATATCACTTTATGTTGGGCTGAAATGCAATCGAAGGGCTCTGTTCATAAATATGGTGCTCCAGAGAGTACAGATGATACACAATATAACTGTGTTCCAAAGCCCTGTGTTATTAATAAAGAACTGTACACCATGGGGCAAAAACTTGTAAGCAGTCTTACGCTGCTGTGTAGATGCAGTATGCCATCTACACACCACACATGCAAATGATCGTTCATTAGTGTCCTACACAGTTCACAAGCAGTATGCTATCTGCATATGGAATGGTCACAATATGGTACCTTATGGGACTCCAGCTGTGTATAAATAGCTACTTGTTCATGCAGAGACAGAGCTAAGCAGCGTATATGAGCTAAGTTAAAAATGAAAAATAAAATCACTGCTAGATATGAAAACCCTGTCAACAATGTAGTTCCCCATGATGCCGGCAACATTGGTAGTACAATGACACCTTACCAACTACCACATAGTGACACTGCCAAGTTCCCACCACTGAGAGCTTAGACACCACCAGATCCCCTCATTAGTATATCATGGTAATGATCTCAGCTTTGCAATCATGTCTAATGAATGGCATTTCTTTATGAACTGTATGAATTGCAGTTCATAGATTCATAGGTGTTTAGTAGGCTAATGACCACAAGAGCCCTTTTAAGCCTAGCCATACATCCCAAATCTCTGACAAATTTTGGTACCCTTGATAAATGTAAGCAGGGGCTTGAGAGATAAATAAGTTATGTTTTTAACGTTCCATCTGTGTTGTTTATCTTCATTCATTCATTACTGATGAGTTTATGTTCCATCCTTGGAACAGAGTCGGCCTTTTAACAAGCTCGTGCCAGCCAAAAAACTCTCGAGCTACGCTTTACCCATAGTGTCTCTCTCCCTGTTACCTCAGACTGAGTTTGCCCATGGTAGAGAAAGCAGAGGCTTTTTCTGAGCAAGTCCCCTAATGTGGGATTTGGACAAAATCTGAACCTCCAGAAGCCCCTTGAAGGGGGAGGGAGGGTGGGACGTAATGAATGAATGAAGACAAACAACACAGATGGAACGTTATGGTAAGAACATACCTTCTTTATCTGATGTTGTTAATCTTCATTCATTCCTTACTGATGAGACAGAGTTCCTAGCTACTTTATGTCCTGGGAGGCACTATGGAAGGATGTTCCTGAATACCATTGAACCAAAGAATGCTCTCCCACTGGAGACCAAATCCAATTTGTAATGTGTGATAAAGTTATGAGGAGTAGCCCAAGTTGCAGCTGCACAAATATCATCCATTAAAGCCCTTGAATGAAAAGCAACAGAAGTCACCACTTATCTGGTTGAGTGTGCTTTGACCTTGTTCGGTAGAGGAATTTTATTATGTTGGTAGACAAAGTATATACAATTTTTCAACCACTTAGATAAAGTTACCTTAGAAACAGAGTTTCCCAATGTTGGCCTTGAATAGGAAACAAATAACTGGTCAGATTTGCGTACTGATTTAGTTCTGTCAAGGTAAAAATCACAATTGTCTATGTACATCCAGTAAATGAAGGCAGTATTCTCCGTTATTTGTGTTTCCAAAAGTCAAACATTCCTCTTATGCTGTGCTAAAGATGTCATAAGAAGGCAGAGACAAGCATGTCCACAGCTAGAGGGGTTTGGCTTTATTGGCCTGAAATTGTCCATAAAAAGACTTAAAAGTAAAAGAAAAAAAGTCATGGACATTCAGAAATGCCATTTAGCTGAAACACCGGATAGCCTTAAAGGGTAATTTACATATATCTCATGTTGCCTCTTGATTCAAGAGGTTTAAGATATCACACAGTGGAAATTTTAGCTTTGCTAGATTTTTCTTTTTGTGTTTTTAACTAATTGGTTTTCCTGTGTGACTTTTTACTCATTGTTTTAGTTTGTTAACTGGGATATTTTGTAGACACCCTTAGGTTTACGGATATCAGTTGGGAATGACTTCCACACATCAAACATTCCTCTTATGCTGTGCTGATGATACGATAAGAAAGCAGAAACATGTATGTCCACAGTTAGAGGGGTTTGGCTTTATTGGCCTGAAATGGTCCATAAAAAGATGTAAAAGAAAAAAAGTTATGGACATTCAGAAATGCCAGTTAGCTGAAACACCTGATATCCTTAAAGGGTAATTTACATATATCCCATGTTGCCTCAGATACAAGAGTTTTAAGGTATCACACAGTGGAAATTTTAGCTTTGCAAGATTTTTCTTTTTGTGTTTTTAACTAATTGGTTTTCCTGTGTGACCTTTTTAAACATTGTGTTATTTCAGAAGTTTGGAAAAAAGACTGGTAGGTCAATTGTCTGATTAATAGTCAATTCCGAAATACCTTTGGGCAGAAAGGAAGGGTTAGTCCGGAGTGATACTCTGTCCTTATGAAAGACCATGTAAGGGCGTTATATGGATAAAGCCGTAAGCTCAGATATGCGTCTGGCTGAGGTGATGGCTACTAAAAATAGGGATTTCCAGGATAAGAACTTTATATTGCAAGTGGCAGCAGGTTTGAAAGGTGATCGTGTCTGGGAATGCAGTACTAGTGTTAAACTCCAAGGTTTGATTGGTTCTTTGAAGGGTGGTCTGATGTGCAAAATCCCTTTCAAGAAGGTTTTACATAAATGATGGGAAATTAAGGAAGAGTCTTGGAAACCATTGTGGAAGTTTGAGATAGCAGCCAAATGTACTTGAATGGTGGAGGCTGCCACTCCTGAATGAAGAAGGCTTGACAAATAATCCAATACCGCATTAACAGGGGCTGAGCAAGAGTCTAGTTCTTTCTGTCAGGACCAGATAAGGAATCTCTTCCACTTGTTAAGATAGATTTTCCTGGTGGATGGTTTGTGTAAAGCCAGAAGAATGTTACGTACCAGGAAGGTAAAGTTATTCTGCCTGGCAATTACTGGAACTGGAGAAACCAAGCTGTTGGTTTGAGATGGGATATGTTTGGATGTATCAACCCCTGCAGGTGCGAGATTAATTCCGAAGTTGGATCCAGAATCCATGGTTGGTGTACTAAGTGAGGTCAGTGGAAGGCAAACCAAACTTGTCAGGGCCAGTAGGGTGCAATGAGGATTATTCTGCTTCTCAACCGAAGGGCCTTCTTTAGAAATTGTGGGATCAGGAGAAGGGGAGGGAAAGCATAAAGAAGTTCCATGGTCCGATCATGTATTAGAGCGTCCCTCGGGGACTCCCACTGTGGGAGAATTACGGCAAAGTAGCTGCTGGATTTGTGATTTACTGGAGAGGTGAATGGGTCGCAGCAAGGCTGGCCCCAGCGGCTGAAGAACTTTGCTGCTATGGTTGAAATGAGGGGCTACTCGTGAGGCAGGTGGATGCATCTGCTCAGTTTGTCTCTAATCACATTGGAATTCCCATTGTGCATTGCTATCAGAGCATGATTGGAAGCCGTCGCCCATTGCCAAATTCCCATGGCCTCTCAACACAATGGGTAGGACTTGGTCCCCCCCTTGTTTGTTGATATACTAGACCACTGACATATTGTCAGACTGGATAGCAATTGTCCCTGAAGGGAGGGTAGATTGAAAGGCTTGCAATTCTGGAAACACCGCCCTCAGTTCTAGAACATTGATATACAGATTGCCCTCCAGTGGGGACTAAGTGCCTTGGACTATCTTTCCCTGGAAGTGCCCCCCCCCCCATCAGGGAAACGTTCGTGGTCACTATGGCCTTGGGTTGAGATGGGGAGAAATAGCGAATCCATAGGTTTTTTGTTGGCTTCATCCACCAAGTTAGATCTTGTTTGCTTCAGTTGGTTATGTGGATCTGAAAAGACATAGGATAATGCGAAGGAGACCACTGTGCTAGAAGAAGCCATTGAAGAAGTCTCATGTGTAGTCTCGCCAGGGGAACTATTGTAATTGATGTTGCCATTGATCCTAGAAGTTGAAGGACAGCCCAAGCTGGAACTTTGTCTTGAGAGAGTATAACCTGCAGCTGGGACCTCAGTCTTTCTAATCTGTGATCTGGAAGGGAGACTAGGCAAGATTGAGTACTGAAGGTTGCTCCTATGAATTCCAAGGTTTGAGAAGGAATCAACTTGCATTTATCCCTGTTTATTGAGATTCCAAGGTATTTTGCTAGTTTTAGAGTGTAATTTAAGGTTGTAACCAGTAGACACTTGGTGGGGGCGGTAAGGAGCCAATCGTCTAAGTATGGAAAGACTCAGAATCCTTGCAGTCTCAAGTGAGCTATTACCACTGTCATACATTTGGTGAACACTCTGGGGGCCATAGAGCGTCCAAAGGGCAGTGGCTGGAATTGGTAATGTTTGGCTCTCAGCCGGAAGTGAAGAAATCTTCTGGACTGTTTGTCCATTTTTATGTGGTAATACGCATCCTGAAGATCTATTGAGCACATCCAATTGTCTTTCTCCAGAAAGGGTAGGATAGACTGAACTGTGACCATCTGGAATTTTGTTTGGTTGAGAAATTTGTTCAGAATGCTGAGATCCACAATTGGTCTCCAGTCCCCTATCTTTTTTGGCACTGATAAGAACCTTGAGTAAAATCCAGATCCTATTTGATCTGATGGGACTGCTTAGATGGCTCTTTTTTATAGACAGCTTTCGAATTTCTTGAGCTGCTGCTTCCCTTTGAATGGGTGGAATGTCGGAAATGTGCCTTAATGGCTTTGAGCAAACATTGAAGGGTATGTGATAACCACTGGCTATTATATTCTGCACCCAAGAATCTGTGGTTATTGTTTGCCAGGCAGGGTGGTGCATAGAGAAATGTCTCCCGACTGCTTCCAGAGGAAAGTAATCGGGCCGCTCTTCAGGAGCGCCCACAGGGCTGTCCAGAGAAAGAATCTCTGGACCCCTGGTTACATGGACCCCCCTCTGCCTCTGTAGGGGCGTCTTTCTGATGAGTTGCCTCCTCTGCCATAGAGGGTAAACTCGCCACGTGTGTCATGGAAAGGACCCTGGGATTTCTTGTGCCACATCTTTCCACTCCTCTGATTCCTAGAGTAGGATCATTGGAGGGTGGAAAAATGTACGCCCACGGCAGACAGGGTCTTGTCATCCTTTTTACACCTGGCTAATGTGTCTTTCACTTTCAGGTCAAAGAGGGAAGAAGCTTGGGTCAAAGAGGGAAGAAGCTTCCACTGGAGCGTTAAGAAAGGAAGACTTAAAAGGGTCTGCAAAATTACAAAGGCGCATCCAGGCGTGATGTCTCATGACAACTCCTGAACCCGCAGCTCTAGCCGCCCCTTCGGTAGTGTGAGAGATTAACCCCATGGACGACTTGGAAATAGATTCCAGGGTCGCAAACTAAGAGTTAACTTTATCACATACCTCATCAGAAACTGCTCCTGTTAAGGTTCTGGAGAGTTCTGAGATTAGGTCTCTCTGGAGCCTAGTAAAATGTGCCAAGTAATTCAAGGACCAAATGGCAAAGGTTGATGAGGGAAACACTCGCTTCCCTAACCTGTCCATTACCTGAGACTCCCTCTTTGGGGAGGTGGACAGTATGACTCTCCTCGATGAGCTCTTTCTTAGTGGCCACCACCACCACCACCACAGTGTCTACCGGTAGGCCTTTGGACCAGTGTGGACTTTCTTCTGGTGAGAACAGAATTTTGTCTGGTCTCCAGGAGATTGCTTCAATGGTATCAGGACTCTTCCATGCATGCTGCACGATGATTTGGACTAGTTCGTCTGCAGGTGGTGTCATTCAAGAAGTAAAGGGTTGGGCACAAAAAGCGTGCAAGAATATGGACTCCTCAAAGGAGGGGTTGGAGGACTTCCAGCCTCCCCGCTGTGTTAAGATTTCCAGTATGTCTCCAAAGGAGACATTCTCAGGGGGCAACTGTGGGGAGCCCTCCCCTTCATCATAGTCCATATGTTCGGTGAGGGACTCTTTGGGGGAGTCCACGTGCTTCCTCTTGCATGATCTCTTACCTGGTATATCTTCAGCAGGGGCTTCTGAAGAGGACTCCAAAGACAGGGTGCTCTGAAGTAGGGTATCTTGAGGCTCTTGTGCTCAATGTCCCGATGTGGTGGGCTGTGTTAGCTGCGTTCAGAGGGAGAATACATATGGTACTCTGATGCCGATGCTTTGCCTATAGAGGCAAGGGCCCTCTCCATCACTTGGAAAGCTGACCTGCCTGAAGAGGGATGAGAGCCCAAAACTGAGAAGGAAAACCTCAGAAATGGGGTCACACCCCACTCCGATGAACCCACTTCCAAGGAAGAAGCCCCAAGAGGACTTGGTGCTGCCAAGACTCCTGGAACTGCAGTGGATGGTGCTGTAGAAAAAAATCTGCGCCATACTAGGGGTCACGGTGCCGGCAGCGCAATCACGATCCTAAGGATGGCTTAGCTCTGAATGAGTCAAAGACCAAAGGGTCGGCTCCGGAACCAAAGTGAAGTCCACCAGTGGAACCAAAGAAGTGAGAACCAAAACAGGTGTCGGTGTGGGGTACTTTGATATATGCAATGAGATCAAAGGAGAAGAGTATGCAGGAGTCCGTGGAAACAAACTCCCAACTCCAGTTCTCTGGAAGGTGTTGAGATCCCTCTGGCCATCAGTAGCTGATCCACAAGTCGTACCACATCCATTTGTGGGAGGCTCCAGGAGGAGTGGGTTGATATCCCAGATGGTGAATTGGGCCGTTCCAAGAAAGGGCTATATTGTTGTCCAAAGAATGGATCTGCTGTAGGGGAGTATCAGGTCCGAGGAGCAGTTTCTCCTATTGGCACCATGGTCTCAGGACCAGTAAGTTGTACAGGGAGGAGGGAAATGACCGGTATTGGGTGTAATATTGTTGGTGCCAAATAGGATGGGAATGAAACGGAAGATAAAGGCATGGTCGGTATGGTGGACATTATCGGTACCATGGCTGATACTGAAGTGGATGACTGAGGTCTTGGAACCAAGGATGACACTGTGGAGGCCGCTTGAGGCCCCGGTGCTGAAGTCGTTTGTGCCAATTTAGGGACTTTTGGTTTTGGCTCGAAAGACTTTTTGTCACTAGTATGTGGCGAAGAAGGAATGGAGTGACTTCTTCTTTTGCGATCGTTCTTTGGAGGGGTTGAGCCCTCCGACTCAGAAATAGCCTCTGAAAAAGGAGTTTTTAAAAGGCCTTTTAATATCAGCTTATTCTTCCTCTTGTTTAGGGTACGAGAGCTGAATGCTTTACAAATTTCTCATGGAGGTTGGGTAGAGAGGTGCAGAACACTCAGGCAGTAAACACATGAATAAGTGTCCGAATTAAGCATTTTGCGACTGCATTGGTCACTCTGTTTGAAACTTGTTGTCCCTTTTTTTTTCAGACATAGCGGGAACAACTTACAACAAAATTCACTATAAACCAGTAAAAACACAAGTACATACTCTATATATATCAATAGAATAGGGGGAAAAAAAAGAGCTTTTTTTTTTTTTTTTTTTTAAGAGAAGAAAGGAAAAAGAGAAAAATACCAACAATGATATTTATACTACCTGAAGAGGTAAGGGGAAAGCAGGTAGAGAGAGGGAAGGCCTGTACCAACAATGGTACTGAGATTACCAAATTGGTAAGAAAACAAGAAAAACACTCAATAGGGGGTAAAAGTTTAGCAACTAATGAGATAAGGAAATTACAGAAGTAATAAAGAGAAAAAACTGTGGAAATGTTTTAAGAATAATACATTTTAAGGTACTTAGCTGAGAGCTGGCTTGACATGTCTTGATATCTACGTGGCACATGAGATCTGGGGTAACAGGGAGAGGGGCACTATGGGTAAACCTTAGCTTGAGAGTTTTTTGGCTGACACGAGCTTGGTATGAGGCAGACTTGGTTCCGAGGATGGAACCAATACCCATCAGTAAGGAATGAATGAAGATTAACAACAACAGATGAAACATTTGCAAGCAGGGCCTGGGAGATGAACCATTTACAGGCTGCATGTGGCCATTAAAAACATAGGTACCAAACCAGGGATGAATTTCCTGTTCCCCATTCAATTGTCTAAGTTACAAATTAATTGGATTAGGGAGGAACTCTCTCTGCTTCACATGGAAGGGGAGTCTGTTTCAGAGAAGTAATAGTCTCTGGGATAAATACCTGTCTCTCCAGTAGGTCCTATTTATATCACAGGCAAGGTTTAAGTCTTTAGAACCGGTAATTCTGGTGCTGTTTGTTTTGTGAATATGCAGGCGGTCCATCAGAGTGGTGTCTGACAATGCCTTATTTGCCTGGCATAGATCTCCCCTCAACAGCCTGTTGGAGACAGAATACAGGGATAAGGCCTTGAGGCGGTCTGCATAGGACATGTTACTTACACCCTGTATTCCTTTATGAGGAGCCTCTGTGGACATTCCAATTGTGGTGTATGCCTGGTTAGATACATAACAAAGGGGACATTGTACTCAATGACAGGTCTGATGAATACCGAGTACAGTGGAACAATGACACTTCCTTGGGGACCTAGATGCCATACCTTTGTTTACAAGTTGCACAACACAGAATGATTTCCTCACTACTGTAGACATGTGGTCAAAGGCTAGATTACTGTCTATGTATGTCCCAAACTCTTAGGTGTCTTTTGTCAATATGAATTTTACCAGTGGTACGGGACTTCATGAAGGATACTATTATGCATTTCTTGGCATTTAGTTTTAGTTCATGGTTCTGACACCAGTTGTTTGCTTGTGTCAGACCTTCCTGGAGAACATTTGTGTCAGTGTGAGATTCAATGACAGCTCCTAATTTGCATCTGCAAATTTAGTCAGGCAGAGGCCACGGACATTGGCCTTGACTTCACAGAAGCAAATGACAAAAAGTAGTGGTCCCAGGACCAGTCCTTGAGGGACTCTGCTTGTGACTGGCCTTTTTGTAGAGGTGGACTCCACAATTCTAATTTCCTGTGTACTGTCTGCGAGCCAGCTGGCTATCCACCAGGTCAAGGTAGACACTGTGGACCATTTTGCCCTCATCCATTGCTTTGGTGACCTTCTCAAAGAAGTTAGATATGAAAGGACAGACAGCACCACAGGGAAAAGACAGTTTATAATACACAGGATTGTGAACAGGTTGCCAGTCATAACCTGCTTAGTATGTATTCTCAACATGGATGCCAAAAATTCACCTAAAAAATGAAGTTCAAGAGGTGAATCTCGGCATCCATACTGAGAACACATAATAAAGGGTTAAGCTCAGAGACTCAGTCATAGTTATTTGTACTGCATGGAGCTGTATCTGTTCCATGTACTACTAGCTACATGAAAAAAAAGCGCCAAGTGTTTTGCTGGCTTTCAAAGCCATAAAGCGGCGAGTGCTGTCAGAAAGACAGTAAAAGAGATTCTGTTATGTTAGAAAAAGACAGGAACACGTTGCCAGCACAGACAGCAGGCAAAAACACATTTGTTTTTTTTTTATTCTGGTGATGTCATTTGTTGGCTGGTACTGACAGCTTTAACTGCCTAGCATGATACCCAATCATAACAAGTGAAGCAGGGGGGTAATTAACATTTATTTAAGATCAGGTTTCACACTATAGAAGGGCTTAAGTGATTTGCCTTTTTCCAGATAAATGAATGTAATCACCATGCTCCAATCCATTATGCTCTACATATGTGTCTTGTCACTTACTATCCATTCACTGCTGTGTTATGTTGTGCTTCAATACTGAAAGTGCAACACACTGATCAGGAATGTCCTCAGCATAGCATGGATAATACATACTGTGTACTGCGCTCTCCTATGCACCATCCGCTATTCATAAAACCAGATGTTATTTTGTATGCTAATACTGAGCACTGCAACCTGAGTCCATAATTCTTGCAAATCTTTCTTTAACTAATGCCAGGAAGCTAAGAACTAACATGCAACAATGTTCAGAGTTAGTCCACAATAACAGTACACTCTCTGAACCAAAGGAAAATGCTAATATCCTAGCTAACAGATTTAGTACAAATTTGTTCCATCCACAGTTATAGCTGTTCTACAAGTTCCACAATCCCAGTCATCCCTTTTAATTAATATGGAACAAGTTCTCTCGGCTGTCTCCAAAACTAAGAATACTTCATCCATGGGCTCTGGTATCAGTGCTAAATATGGCCTTTCTGTATACTTAACCTATTTAATCTATGCTTCTCCAATGCCATTACACAAGGGTGGCCCAACCATAGACCCTGGTAACTATAAACCTATTAGTCTCACTAGTCTCATTTGTAAAGCTACGGAGCACATTATCTCATCTGGATATTGAAAATCTCTGAACCCGGGGTCCTCATCAATTTGGCCTTGTCAAAGGAAGGTCCTGCCTCTTTAACTTCGTTCATTTCTTTGAAAAAGTAACTGAATCAGGGACAGTGTTTATGCAATACATACAGCATATCTACACCTGGCAAAGGCCGTTGACATTATTCTCCATGAAGGCATTACTGATAGATTTATAAATCTGAATATAAATTCTTATAGTGGATAGTTGACTGGTTATCCCAAAGAACTCGTGGTTTGAGTAGCATACGCTACTTCTGAAAGCAAAAAAAAAAAAGGCTACAAGTGGTGTATTAAACTGTTCACTTTTGTATCATCTCAAATTTGGCATATATTATTTGGACCTTCAGGCCAGAACCCCTGGCCTATGGATAACCATGTTTGCAGACAATTGTAAATTGGGTATTGTTATTTGATCTTGAACTGACTCACAATTGTTCCAACATGGATAAGACCATGTTAACAACTGCTGCAAGGACAATTATCTCAAATAAAATGTTAAAAAGTAGCATATATCATTTTGGGAAACAAAACAGTTTCATTTATCAAATAGCAATAGCAGTGACTACCTCCAATCAGACACTGTTATAAGGGATCTAGGGACTCTTATTAATAATTTCCTATCATTTGACCATCATGTCTTCACAGTAGTTTAGAAGGTCTTTTATCCAGTCCAACTAATTTCCAAATGCATCTCCATTAGTTCTAACATAGTCTTAATTCCCCTTCTCTCACATTTTATCAGAGCCATTACTGATATATAATGCAGCTTTTGGCATGTATTTATCTAAACATATTATACTACGTGAGAGACCTCAGAGAGTCATAATTAAAAAGATCAGTGGCCTCAAAAATCCTAGTTACCAGAACAGTTGGGCAGCCCTTTCTCTATACTCAATCTCTTGCCATGAAAGATTCATCCCTATTTGACCTCCTTGTCATTCTCAGTTACCTCAAACACTAATTTAAGGGAACTAAACTTTCATCAGCAGATAAATAAGACATGTTGGCATGATATCCCAATGTATTCCTCACCTCCGGAACAAACTTCCAATACATGGCAAGCAGAGTAGCAAACTTGCCACCTTCAAGGTACACCTAGATAATTGGATGGGCAGCCTCAAATTCTCCCTGGGTCTGTCTTGTCTTGCTCTCCTTTAGCACAGAAGGAAATTTTGAATAGGGCTTTTTGGTTACACTTGAAATGGTTTGCAGATTAATTGCTTAGTACTTATCTATGAACCTGTGCATACCAAACACAGTGTGCAGGTGTAACTTCTTATAGGTTCATAGGATAGTACTAGGGTAACCAGTTACCCTAGTGGGCCATTTTAAGCCTAGCCAATTACCCCATGTGAGAATCAAACCCTGCACCTTGCGTCTGCAAGGTAAACAACTTAACCATTATGCCAACCTTCCACTAAAGAAGCATCTGTCTGAACAGGGACTTGAACCCTCAGATTAAAAGTCTGATGCTTTACTGACTGAGCTATCCTGTCTTCTTCTTCTTCTGCGCATTATGTTTATGAATTTGGACCAATGAGTATGGTAAGAGTATGGTTTTGTTATTTAAAATTTCTTTGATATAATGCTAAAGGTGGGATAGTTTGGGACACTTACAAAACACATCTATTATTATGTATGGCGTATGTATGAAACATGGACAATATGGTGATATTTGCAAATGTGATCTTAGCTTAATAAAAAGATTTTATACATCGGTAAACAATAAAATAGACAAATTAATGTGACTAATACCAGGTAGCAAGGGACAAGTGAAAGTATATTCTTAGTTAAAAGGAGGGCGGGAGTTCAAATACCTAAATCAGGGAATATGTCTGAGAATTGTATCGAAGGCTTTTATTTACTGAACAGCAGTGTTTTAAATTTAGCTGACTTGTAAACAGTTCCATTTGACAGTGTTCCTTAAAAATATATATATACATATCTATCTGTGTGTGTGTGTGTGTGTGTGTGTGTGTGTGTGTGTGTGTGTGTGTGTGTGTGTGTGTGTGTGTGTGTGTGTGTGTTATAATATAACATATGAATTTAAATACAAAGGAGGGACCTAAGCCAATTTTGCTGCAAGTAAATGTGCAAGCTATTTACCTGTGACTGCAACATTAGATCACCACAGGAGGGCCATTACTGTTAGCCATTTTCAATGGCAACACACAAAGTGTCCTGCTTTACTCTTCATTGTAAATGGCTGGAGGGACAATAAAAATACTGCTCTGTTTGGGGTTAACCAAACTCCTATAAGAGCTATTACAAAGAAAATTTAATTTGGTGCCTCTGGACTTGTAACCCACAAAGTCTTGCTCACAGCCAAGGTAACTGCTTTGAGACAGATGTGTTTTTAGACTGCAATAAAATAGACAAATTAATGTGACTAATACCAGGTAGCAAGGGACAACAGACTGAGGTGCATCTGGAACATCTCTAGTGTCTTCGTACATATTTATGGAGAGGAAATACCTGAACACCAGCCTGCCAATTCCATGTGTCCTACTTTTGCTTTCACTATGGGGATGGGATTTCATTTTTTTTTACAATGTCAGTAGCTCAGCAGGTAGCACACCTGACTTTGGAACTGGAAGATTAGAAATCTGTGGGTTCTGTTCCCATCTCAGGTAATTTGATTAATGTTTTCCCCATTTCTGGCATTTCAGTGCATCATCAAAGGATACTGCACTCTTGAGATGCCCTTATTCAGATACTATGCTAATCTAAGGTCCCATGCAATGCTAATCTAAGGTTCCATCTGTCTGACTTGCTAATAACATCACACAGCGCTTACCAAAAAGAGTAGCGGGTTTTTATTTAAAAATACAAATGAATAAACTAACCACCAACTTAAAATTATTTTTGTTTGTAATATTTAACTTCATCCTTAATTTCTTCAAGAAATCACTTTGTTTTATAAATTGAAATCTGCACATCAGGCTAATCATAATGACAAAGAAAAAGCCTATCAAATTCTTTTTTTCTATTTTAATTTCCAACCCATACTTTAATTAACGGAATGACATCTACTCGCTCATAAATGATTTTTTATAAAATGTATTATCATCTCAGGTATGTCATCTAATTTCAGTAGCTTACATAATCTCTCAAGGTTCACATGATCAAATGCTTTTGTACATCACATACAGAAATACATCAATAAGTTTTTCTCTGCTTATATCTTATGTTATCTCATTTTAATATTTGTAATATTTCCTTAGTATTTCTATATTAAATCTAAAATACTCCTTTTACTGTAACCTCTTCCATAACTTCTTCTAACCTCTTCTGTAATATCATTACAGTGTTGTAATCTAAATTTCATACTGTTATTGGTCTCTGTTTTTTTTAATTTTGTTTAATCTTTCTCTATAATAATTTTATAAACCCTCTTTACATTTATTTCTTATTACCTGTTAACTATTCATTTATAACATTTAAAAGCTCTTCTTTTCTTCACCACTAAACTTATATCCAATACCATCTCACCAGGTAATGCAACCATCAAATCTACTCTAATTCACATAAATTAATCTTCTTGGTTAAGTTTTTTGTGCCTTTCAAAATTATTTTCATCTCCCATTCCATACTTGCAATCCATCTTCTTGCATACATTTCCTTTAGACAGAAACAAACTGCCTTTTTAATTTCTTCTTTTGAATTACATATCACCTTTTTAATTTATTTATAAAAATTCTCCCTTTACTTAAGCTGTTCTCACAATAAAGGATTTACTTCATCTTCCTTTCTTTCCCTTTACCTAACATTTCTGACTACACATGGAATTTCTCATCTTTAGTATGTTAGAATAAATCATTTTTAATAAAAAGGACTACTGCCTCTTCCTAGTATATTTCTTTTTCTTACTTCACATATTTTTCTTTATAATTCTCCTTTCAGACTTTTGAAAGCAACTTTCAACTTCTGCATAACCTCTTCTGCATTTATTTTTATAAGACAGAAACCACAATTCTCAATCTGCATAAAAGTCTCTTTAATATATGTGTTTTATAAAGAATTTTTCTCTCATTCCATAAAGCTGTTAAGTCTTCATGCATGTCTATTAGCTTTTAAAATCTTTTGCCTTCATTTAACACAATCTTATCCTCCCCAAAGTCTGAAGCTATTGGGACATGTTTATAAAAATACATTATATAAAGTATAACTCTGTAAGAAATTATCATAACTGTAGATGTCCTATTGATCACTGTTGCAGTATTCCTGACATATGGGTTGTCACCACTGACGTCCATCTGGGGTACCAAAGCTTTACCCTCCCTCAGTTATACATCTGATGCATGACTTCAGTTCATATGCTTTGGGGTACAAAGATGGATATATGAGTGTAAATTCTCAGACCATCTCCAAGCCAGTTGCCTGAAGACTATTGAGAGAGGAGTCTGGTCAGCTAGGAGGGGTGTAGCATGAATAAGTAAGGAAACTCACCCATTCCTATGTAATAGAGCAGAGGTTAAAGTAAATGGAGAGAGGAATTTGAAGGCTGAAGTAAGATAGAGAAGAGGAATGGAGGGGTGGGATGGAATACTGCAACAGTGATCATTAGGACATCTGCTGTTATGGTAAGTTCTTTCAAAACTGTACTATGTCCTGATTGAAATCACTGTTACAATATTTCTGATATATGGGTGATTCCTAGAGCTGAAAAAGGAAAGAAGGGTGGCTGGCTACTGAGTAGAAGAAATTTCTAGCAGCCATGACAGAACTGACTGAGTAAAGGCTGCCCTAGACCTGGAGAAAGCAACTATTGTGTAGTGTTTGGTAAATGTGTATACAAAGAACCAAGTGACAGCCTCTAAAATAGACCCGGAATCTATTCATTTGTGAAACGCCCCTGAGGAAGCCACTGCCCTAGTGGAATGAGCTTTAGGGGAGGAAGGTAAGGTCTTAACATAATGTGAGTAGCAGAAAGAGATAGCCTTTGAAATCCAAGTTGCAATAGTTTGTTTGGAGACCAACTGGCCTAGCTTAGAGCTCATAAATGATACAATGGCCCAGCATAGGGCTCATAAATGATACAAACAGCTGGTCACTCTTTCTAAATATATAAAATCTGAGTTGCGTGTGAATGTCAAGAGAATGTAAGATCCTTGTGTGTTGGGAAAGAATGTGGTAAGATGAACAGCTTAAGGGCAGCTTGTTCACCACCTTAGGCATGAAGGATGGATTATTCCTAACAGTCACCTTGTTCTTGTGAAAAATAAGAAACAGAATAATGGTCATGAGAACTTGTATTTCAGGAACTCTCCTAGCAGAGGTGAGAGCCAAGAGGAGGATGGTTTTCCATGTACAGAATTTTACAGAAGTGGAATATGATGGCTCAAAAGGAGGCAGTGTAAGCTTTTCTAGCACAAAATTAAGATCCCAAGGAGGAGAGATGGGTATCCTTGGTGGGTTAAGATACAGAACTCCCCTGAGGAAAAGTCTGACCTCCACTCCAGCCATAAATGGAGGCTTAAAAGGGAGGCAGGCATTAATAGCTGACAGGTGAGTTTTAATAGAACAGCAGGCCAAACTTGACTGAAGCAGTTTGCAGAGATATTGCAGTACAGCAGGAACTTGTGATAAAAGTGGATCCTGACTATATCTATGGCACAAATACAAAAAAAACTTCCATTTAGCAGTGTTAAGGTTTTCTATTAGTAGGTCTCCTGGCCTCCAGTAGGACTTGAACAACCTCTTCAGAGAAGAGCTGTCTTTAAGGAATTAAAATCCTATCATCCAAAGGGTCAGGTTCAGAGATGGAAGAAGACCTGTGTGGAGCAGCAATCCTTTTTGCTAAGTTATCAGGTCCAGCTGAAGCAAAATTATCTTGCAGTTCCCCTTTGTCAGGTGAAAGAGCAGTGAAAACCAATGCTGCCTCAGTCAAAACGGTGCCAATAAGAGGAGTTTGGGTACTTCCTTTTGTGCCTTGATAAGAGTCTTTGGAAGAAGAGACATATGATGAAAAGCAGAGAGGAACTTCCCTGTCCTCTGGAAGGAAAAGGCATCAGTTTTCCAGGCTGAGGTACAAGGATCACTTGTGCACAGCTGGGGGAGCTGATGGTTGGTTGCTGATACAATCTATTTGAGGAGTGCTCAACTGAAGGGTGATTGTTTGGAAATTTCTCTGTTCAAAGTGCATTTGTGAGGGTCCTCCAGGGAGCAACTTAGGGAGTCTGCTAGCACACAGTCCTGAGAAGGGTTGTGTGTGGCTGTGGTATGATGTTCATTTGGGTTGCCAAGTTTCACACCTCCTCTGCTAATCTGCACAGTTGGTAAGACCTAGTGCCTCCCTGTTTATGTACTGCATGACTGTGATGCTGTTTGTATACACTAGGAGAGGCTTGGATTTCCAAAGGTGGGCGAAAATCTGAAGAGCTTGTCAAAGAGCCCTCATTTCCTTCAGATTAATGTATTCCTTCAGGAAATGAGGTTGGTATTTCCCCTGTACTTGATGTGATCCTGTCCTTGACCCCCATACCTCATCTGATGTGTCTGAGTGAACCTGTAGAACAGGAAGTGGTGGTGAGAATGGCAGTCCTGGATTGAGGATGACCTGTCCCTTCCAGCTCCTTTTTGAGACAAGAAATGAGAAGAGTCAAAATGTACAAGGGTTGACAGTGCAGGAACTACACAGACTTTTAGGTACCACTGGATTTTCTTCATATGATGTTTGGCCCAGAGGAGTATAGGGATGGACTGCCATGAATCCCAAGGCCCTTATCAATGGGATGCAGAGGAGAAGTTTTGAAGTTAACTGGATAAACTGTGAACCTTCTCCTGGGGAAGAAAGGCATGCATTTTGTGTCCAGTCTGCAGCCCAGATAAAACAGGTCCTGTGTAGGGACCACGTGTTTTTTTTTTTTTTTTTAATTTACAGTAGACTCCATACCTGTCAGAAGCTGACAGGTATAGTGCAGATGCTGAAGGAGAATTTCTGGAGAGAGAGCATGGATCAGAATGTTATCAAGGTAGAGGAAAATTTGGATTCCCTGGGAGTGGCAGAAAGCTATTACTGGAGCTAGACACTTTGTGAACACTCATGGAGCTATGGAAATACCAAAAGGCAGGGCAGTCATCTGAAAATGTGAGAAGTCAGAGAAAAACCTGAGGAATCTCCTGCAAGAATGCTGTATGGGCATGTGTAAGTAGGCATCCTTCAGATCATGTCACACTAAGAAAGACTGTGGAAGGAAGAAAGACAGAAGAGTGTGGAGAGAGCGCATTTTGAAAGATGGTACCTTCAAGTAAATGTTTAGCAGAGGCAGGTCTAAGATGGGTGTCCACTGCCCTTCTTTTCTTGGGACATGAAAAATCCTGGAGTAAAACCCTTTCCCCATGAAGTCCTTTGGGACTTGCTGGATAGTGTCCTAGTTCAAGAGGTCTTAAATAATGACAGCCGGAAAGGATAATTGGTTTTGAAAAGGTTTTGGCATGCCTTTCATGGGAGGGGGGGATATTTTCCAAAGACATGGCACAGCCATCCCTGATGATGGACAGGACCCACCAGTCTGTGGTACTAGCTTTTCACCTGGCCAAAGAGAGTGACAGTCTTTGGGAAAGAGGGCTAATGGGACTGAAGGGAGCTGCAGAGATAGTCACAGATTTTCATTTCTGAATGGAGGCCTCCCCGCTGGAGGGTCCCTGTGTTTTTTTTCAGAATGCCTTTCCTAGAAGTTTTCCTTTGTTTTTGAGCTGTCCAAGGATTCCTTCTAATGAAGGAGGTAGATTTAGATGGGTAGTTCCCATGGTATCTAGGAACAGAGGAGAGCAGAATCTGTCAGCAGTCTTTCATGGTCTTACCTTGGTTTTGGAGAGTCTTGAACAGGCTGGCTGCCTGGGGACCAAACAGTAAGTCTTTGTCTAAAGAGGGTCTAGAATTTGATTTGAAATCCTCAGGTATAGACAAAGCCATGCATATCTGAGAATAAAAGATCCCATGGCAGCTGCTCTAGAAGCATCCACAGCAGTGTAACTGCACTTAATGCAGTGTCTGGCTATTTGAGTTGCCTGTGATAGTAAGCTCTGCATTTGATGCTTAGACTCTGCTGTAGGAGGGTCCAGTATAACTTTGTTTACGAAATGCAGGACAAAGATCAAGTACTTTGTCATCTGAGTCTGGTAGATAACTGCTCTAAAGGCAAGGGTAGCAGAGGTGTAAATTTCCTTTCCCCATCTATCCATAGCTCTACTGTCTTTAGCAGTAGGTATGGCATTTGCACTGGGCAGATGCTTAAGCCCACTGTCTGGAGAAAGAGGAAAAGAGAGAAAGAGAGATAATGCAGAGGTGTTAGCTACTGTATTATTGTATAAACACTTTAGGCCATCAGGTGCCATGTAAAACCAGTCTGGTCTCTTGGGAGTTGTTGGTTGAGAATCAGGTGCAGAAGAGGTGGACTGAAAGGCATTCTGGAAACCCTCAATGACAGGAGGGATTGGAGAAGGGGCAGGGGTGCCAATCTCCAACAGGGTGTAATACCTCTTTTGAACATCAGAAATCTGCATGGATTGCCATTCAAAGTGTTTCATTATGTTCTGTACAGTCTCCCTAAAAGAAGCTTCCTCAATAGGGGAATCTGGTGAGAGGGAGTCCTTTCAGCAAAACAGCAAACCAGGGTAGGGTTTTGAGGAGTAGCCTGTGGTTGGGGAGACCCAAAGAAAGGAGATTTCAAAGACATAATAGCTTTGAACAACACCTGTGAGAAGTCTATCCACTGCTTTTTACCAGCTGTTGAAGGAGAGGCCACATGCCTAGTCTTCTGTTTTTTTTCTTTTTAAGCCTGATGCCTGCCTGGATGAGATGCAGATGTTTGGAACCCTGTCTGACTTCTATTAGAGATCTCTTTCCTAAGTAAAATTTGAAAGATTCTGTGCAGTCCTTTGGAAATGATGAAACACAGTTCTACCAGCAGTCTGCAAAGCCTCAGGAGCCATACTGGCCTCCAATGGGGTCTCAGTAGCAGGCAGCTGAGAAGTAGCCTGATGTACACAGGTTCTGTAACTTCAATGAATATGTCAAGGTCAGAAATGTTGGACTGCAGGTCTGCTCAAGGCCTGTTAAGTTTTTTCTTTGGTGGTAGAGGGACATCTGAGGATGCAGAGTCAGCCACCTAGGCCAAGCATTTAAGATGCTGGGTCTCTAGAAAGGTGTTGAGAGTGGAAAGACTTGACCTAAGGGTTTTGGGAATGAATGCCTGACAAAATGAGCAAGGCTTGTGAGTGTGTTCTGGGCCTAGGCAAAAAAGACACTTGGGGTGCAAGTCCTTGTATGGAATCTCCCTACCACACTCACACTCACCCCTCATAGCTGACATACAACTTGCAGCAAAATACTGTAAGATTAAAAGGAAGATGCCCAATGGGGCACTTATCTGGGCAAACTATCGAAGCCAAGGTACCATTAACCAAACAACAATGATGTAAAAAAGGATGTATGAGCTGGGTTCAGGCTAGCAGCAAAATAGTCTGAAGATCCATGCTTGTACATCTGTCTTTATATCCCAGTGCATATGAGCTTGGGTCATTCATCAGATGTATGACCTAGAGAAGGTAAAGCTTTGTTATCCCAGTTGGACCATATGTCAGGAATACTGCAACAGTGAATACCAAAATCCAGAACAAAGGAGAAAAGCGAACCAGTTCAACTGTAGCTCACTGCCAAATTTATTCAAAATAAAAGACGAAAAACATATGAGATCAAGCGCTTTCGCCTGGATCAGTACCAGGCTTTTTCAAGATGAGTTAGCACTCACAAAAACACAGATTTATATACTACAAGTAATAATATCACATGATCAAATGTGTTAACAGCTTAGTTGATAGGCAAATAAATTAATAGGCAAATACATTGTTAATTGGTAACCTAGTGCAAACAGAACCACTGAGCCATGTTCTTAAAAAATTGTAAGCCATGCAGTGATAAAAACACTTCTGTAGAACAATAAAATATTAAAAAACATTAAGAAACATTGATAAACATTAAAAAACATTGAAAAACATTAATGCATCATTAATCAATCCTAAAAATCTTTTTTTAAAAATCTATGTTAAAGTGGGTAAATGAATAAATAGAACCTGTAAAATCACAGTGTGTGTGTTCAATACACTTTATGCAAAAAATGCCTACAAAAAGTGATGAAATGTATTAGTTGATAAATAAATAAAACTGTCTGTTGTATAAAATGGACTCAGTCATAAAAACTGTAGTTTTATAAATTATAATTTTATAATTTATAATTTAGCCCTTCTTAATTTAAGGACACTAGCAATGCTGACACTGTCATTCAGGCCTGGGGGTTTTGTGGCATTCAGTTTAAGTTGCCACAACAGCTCCTTATACTCAAGCCGGGCCTCCCAGTCCCCTCCTCTACTGTCCTGCAGAACTTGCTCTAAAACCATAAATCTCAACTGCATATTAGGACATGTGCCAAGATGTTTGTAGAAAGCATTAGTGTCCTTCTTTTTAGAAATTTCATATAAATGCTCGTAAATCCTTCTTCTAAGGGTTCTCTCGGTTTTACCCACATAGAAACTACAGCATTGTATACAAAAACCCAAATACACAACACCCTTCACCCCACAGTTATAGTAATATTCAGCCCTAAATTTAAATCTTCTTGATGGGATGAATAATACACTATCGTTTACCACATAGGTGCACTGCTTGCATGCTCCACAACTGTAAGTCCAAGGTTTGGGGCAAATTAAACACCACCTACTCTAGGTTTCCCTTCAAATAACCCTTTGAGATTCCTGTCCTTCCTTCTAACAAAAGAGGGACGCTCATTGATTATTTGCTTGAGCTCTTCATGCTGTTTCAGAATAGGCCAAAATCTTAAAATTGACTGTTCTACCTGGGAAGAATCCTCCGAAAAAGTGTACACAAAGCTATTGTGAGAATCAAGCTTCCCCAAAGATTTTGAACCAATATTCTGTGTTGTCCCTTTCCCCAACAAAGGGGAATATACATCGTCCCTACCCACAATGACCTCCTTGGCTAACTCATCAACCAAAAGTGCTGGGTACCCTCTTTCTCCAAATAGCTGCTTTAATAGATCCACCTCTTCTAGAAAAAATTCACCCGTACTACACATTCTTGAGGCACGTATTAACTGTCCTTTGACTATGCCTTTTTTCTGATAAAAAGGATGACCACTGTCAAAGTGTAAATAGGAGTTCGAAAAGGACTCTTTTCTATAAACTTTGGACTGGAAAATACCATTGTAAATGTCCTTGGAAAGAGTAATGTCCAAATAGTTCAGGGATTCATGACTCACATTGTAGGTGAATTTCAAGAAAAAGGTGGTGGAGTTAATATAATCCATAAAATCGAGAAATTGGTCCAAAGTACCATTCCAGAGCAAACATATATCATCCAGGTATCTTTTGTAATGACTAATGAACCTGACCCAATGTGTGGAGAAAATAAATTCACTCTCCCAATGGTTCAAAACAATATTGGCATAGCTGGAGGCACAAGCAGTCCCCATTGCTACACCCTTTTTCTGCTTAAAAAACTCGCCACTGAAATAGATGAAATTATTTTCTAATATAATTTCCATAAATTTCACCAATAATCCAATGGTATTGCCATCCAAGTTCGACATAGCCGCTAATGTGTCATTAAACCATTCCAAACCTAAATTGTGGGGAATGCTGGGAAATAACTCCACTATGTCAATAGTGACCATTAGCAGGTCAGGCTTAAATAATTCTTTCTGGATACCTTTCAAAAATTCCCACGAGTCCTTGCACACATGGTCCAGTAAAAATGCAAATTCGTTAATGGTGAAATCAATAAATTTGCCCAGTGGTTCAGTTATACCACCGGCTCCTGCAACAATAGGTCTAAAATTTAGTGGAGCTAAGCCTTTATGGGTCTTAGGAATCCCAAATATCACCGGGATTCTTGGGTTCTTAACATAGAGGTAATTGAACAACTTCTCATTAATGGCTCCCTGTAACAAATGATCCGTAAGCAGAAAACTAATTTTGGAGTGTGCTAAATTCAACTCATTTCTGGAAATTAATTCATATCGTTCGGTATCCTGTAACATGTTGTAAATGAATGTATCATATACCATGTTGTACATTAAAACAGTGCCACCACCCTTGTCCGGCTTCATCACCCTGATGTCTTCTTCTCTGAACCTGTCTATTAATTGGCTTAAATCCTGGTTCAAGTTAGAGTATGAAGTGTGTGCCCTATTAGTGCAATGATTTCTTAAATCAGCTTCTACCAATTCCTCAAAAACGTTTAGAAATGGATTCAAAGGCGGATTAAAAGTACTAGGTCTAGATAGCCCCTCCACAATCTGGGTTTGATCTTTAAAATACAAAGCAAGATTCAAATGTCTGGTAAACATTTTTAGGTCCACCAAGACACAAGTTAAATCAACATTGCGTTTGGGTACAAACTGAAAACCTCTGGTGAAGAGTTCAAAAAAATCATTAGTCACTTTAACATCAGTAAAATTGTAGATACAAAAATTACCCTTTCTCACTACCACACATTCACCATGAAACGTTTCAGATAAATGGTTGGAAGGGGTACAAATAATTGTACAATTCATACCCCTTATCTCCGTGTTCTGTTCCAGCCCTGTGGTTGGTACATAGTCCGTCGCCCCCCTGCCCTGCCCTGGGGATAATAAAAATCCGAAGGACCATCTTGATTGTTCTTTTGGGCAAGTCTTTCACTCCTCCTAGGCAAATCTGGGGCTGGAACAGAGTCATTATCATTAAAATTTACCTCATTATTCGCATCAGTGTTTTGCCTTGCGTCTTGCCTATTCCTACCCAACAATGGGTAGGCAGTACTTTCCCTGTATTCCACATAATCACGCTCAAGTTTCCTAATTTTACGATTCACTATCTTGATACAAAATTGGTCCACCTCATTAAAGACATTATCATACTCCCTTTTAACAGACAGGAAGTTTTTACTCTTTACAACGGAATCGTTAGGCACTGTCACTTCTTGAAGCAGAGTACCAGCCTTTTCTTCATAGTCCTTAACCATGCATTCTATCATTTCCAGCCCTGTTTTATCGATGATTTTTACTAAATTATGGTAAAGACGAGAACCAGCCACCGCGTTGTTGGGGAATTTGTAGCAGCATAGCCCTTTAGGGACACGCTGCACTCGCAGACATTCCTTTAAGTAATCAGTCTCCAATTGCGTACTTTTGTATGCATATAACTTATCATTTAAAGTTTTAAAATTATGCTCAGCACAATTGTCAGAATTACTGCTGTGAACAAAGGTACCTTGTTTGAAGAGGAATTGCTTTTCAGTCCATGTAGTAAACTTAAAATCCTTCTTCGCGTTGCCATTTCTGGTGTTGCTTACGCCTTGAGTTCTAGCTTGTTGCTCCTGTGGATCGGTGCTACCCAATGGAATCCCGCCAGGAACTTCCGCTAAGAGAGGAACTTTGAAATCAGTCTCCGATGTTACTGCTGTGTTTAAACCAGGTCTGTTCTCTTGATTACCCGGTAACAAAACCTCGAGCCCAGTGGTCTTAGTGCTTAATGCATTAGTTAATTGCGTTAAAAGGGACAGCACCTGCTTGAATTCACCCCGCGTGACTGGTGCATCTTCCGCTTCTTCCCTTAGAAGTAACGGTGTATCCGAAAAGCTGGATCGATCAACCCCATCAGCCATGGATCAAACAAGAACCGAAGAAACCAAAAAAAACTCCAAACCAATGAATACCAAAATCCAGAGCAAAGGAGAAAAGTGAACCAGTTCAACCGTAGCTCACTGCCAAATTTATTCAAAATAAAAGACGAAAAACATATGAGATCAAGCGCTTTCGCCTGGATCAGTACCAGGCTTTTTCAAGATGAGTTAGCACTCACAAAAACACAGATTTATATACTACAAGTAATAATATCACATGATCAAATGTGTTAACAGCTTAGTTGATAGGCAAATAAATTAATAGGCAAATACATTGTTAATTGGTAACCTAGTGCAAACAGAACCACTGAGCCATGCTCTTAAAAAATGTAAGCCATGCAGTGATAAAAACACTTCTGTAGAACAATAAAATATTAAAAAACATTAAGAAACATTGATAAACATTAAAAAACATTGAAAAACATTAATGCATCATTAATCAATCCTAAAAATCTTTTTTTAAAAATCTATGTTAAAGTGGGTAAATGAATAAATAGAACCTGTAAAATCACAGTGTGTGTGTTCAATACACTTTATGCAAAAAATGCCTACAAAAAGTGATGAAATTTATTAGTTGATAAATAAATAAAACTGTCTGTTGTATAAAATGGACTCAGCCATAAAAACTGTAGTTTTATAAATTATAATTTTATAATTTATAATTTAGCCCTTCTTAATTTAAGGACACTAGCAATGCTGACACTGTCATTCAGGCCTGGGGGTTTTGTGGCATTCAGTTTAAGTTGCCACAACAGCTCCTTATACTCAAGCCGGGCCTCCCAGTCCACTCCTCTACTGTCCTGCAGAACTTGCTCTAAAACCATAAATCTCAACTGCATATTAGGACATGTGCCAAGATGTTTGTAGAAAGCATTAGTGTCCTTCTTTTTAGAAATTTCATATAAATGCTCGTAAATCCTTCTTCTAAGGGTTCTCTCGGTTTTACCCACATAGAAACTACAGCATTGTATACAAAAACCCAAATACACAACACCCTTCACTCACCCCACAGTTATAGTAATATTCAGCCCTAAATTTAAATCTTCTTGATGGGATGAATAATACACTATCGTTTACCACATAGGTGCACTGCTTGCATGCTCCACAACTGTAGGTCCCAGGTTTGGGGCAAATTAAACACCACCTACTCTAGGTTTCCTTCAAATAACCCTTTGAGATTCCTGTCCTTCCTTCTAACAAAAGAGGGACGCTCACTGATTATTTGCTTGAGCTCTTCATGCTGTTTCAGAATAGGCCAAAATCTTAAAATTGACTGTTCTACCTGGGAAGAATCCTCCGAAAAAGTGTACACAAAGCTATTGTGAGAATCAAACTTCCCCAAAGATTTTGAACCAATATTCTGTGTTGTCCCTTTCCCCAACAAAGGGGAATATACATCGTCCCTACCTGCAATGACCTCCTTGGCTAACTCATCAACCAAAAGTGCCGGGTACCCTCTTTCTCCAAATAGCTACTTTAATAGATCCACCTCTTCTAGAAAAAATTCACCCGTACTACACATTCTTGAGACACGTATTAACTGTCCTTTGACTATGCCTTTTTTCTGATAAAAAGGATGACCACTATCAAAGTGTAAATAGGAGTTCGAAAAGGACTCTTTTCTATAAACTTTGGACTGGAAAATACCATTGTAAATGTCCTTGGAAAGAGTAATGTCCAAATAGTTCAGGGATTCATGTCTCACATTGTAGGTGAATTTCAAGAAAAAGGTGGTGGAGTTAATATAATCCATAAAATCGAGAAATTGGTCCAAAGTACCATTCCAGAGCAAACATATGTCATCCAGGTATCTTTTGTAATGACTAATGAACCTGACCCAATGTGTGGAGAAAATAAATTCACTCTCCCAATGGTGCAAAACAATATTGGCATAGCTGGAGGCACAAGCAGTCCCCATTGCTACACCCTTTTTCTGCTTAAAAACAGTAATTTCAGTAAGGACATGTTGTCTGCTCAGTCTCTTGCAAAGTATTTTATTTATTTTAACATATAATACAATCAATTTCTGTTCTTACACTGCGTCTACATATATTTGTTCATTTGTCATTTACTTTTCATCAGAAAATTATCACACACACACACATCTCTACCTATCCCCTTACACTCCTACTGTGACCTCCCATGCACACACATACACCCTGAACTTACACCACTCCTATGTGTACATACACTCACACATGCTGCCACACAGATACATACATTCACACAACTCCCAATACTACATGTCCAGTAACTCCCTGGCACTTACTCCTAACACTATTGAGTGGGTCTATATTATATTATCAAAAGTTTAATTCAGCGAACACTCACATGAGTGAAAACGCTGGAAATCGAAAGGGTGTTTGTGGGGTCGTGGTACAGTGAGTAGTGGGATATTTGCCCTTTCCTCACTGTAGTGCAATCTTGAAGTTGGAATATACAGTTAGCTGGGGGTGTGAGGGGCACAGCCCCTCACAATAAGAAGTTTGATTTCCAGCATTTTCGCTCATGTGAGCGTTTGCTGAATTAAACTTTCGATAATATAATATAGACCCCTATTGGGTGAACACATGCTTTTGGCCATGTTCATTAACATTGGTAGGCAATGTAACTTAAGCAGAGAAGGGACTCTCTGAATCACACTACTGTATAAATGCCTTACTGCAGGCATTTCTGGAGAGAAAGCATGTGGCTAATTAGCATTTGCAGCAGGCCACAGAGATAGCTCATCATCGACCTGTACTTCTTCATGGTACAGCATTGTGGTAGAGTTGTCTCTGAATCAGAAGTAGCTACCGAAAGTGTACACAAGACTTGCCTCTCATAGTAACCTTTTTGAATTTAGCTAATTGTTTTACTCTCTCCTATAGATTTGACTCCTATATCATAAACCTCTGTTCTTTCTCCCTCAGAATGTTCTTGTTTATCTAAATTGTTCTCCAAGTGTTCCTCTACAACATTTTCTTCTTCTGTTTGTTGTAAATCATACCACAGTCCCTCATTTTTTCCTATGCAACTGAAACAACAATACTTTTATTTATACATTTTCCACATTTTGCACATAGTACACAATCTGTAGCTAAAGGCCCTGTTTGCCCAAATATTTTACATTTTCATTTTGGGCGCACACTGGGATGGATTCATTAACATCTACGATAAGTGTACACTAAGTGTACACCATTCTGAGTGAACAGACAACACAAGCATAACTCCCAACTTCTTCCTCCTAATTTTAGTTTTCCTACTGATTTTCTTGCAACCTTGAATACTGAAGGGGATTCATAAAGGTTACCACAATATGAAGACTACATCTGCACTTAAGTCTAATCATTCTGAGTGAATAGACAACACAAAAAATGTGGTAGGGATTTTCTTGAATACAGACAGTGTACACTTAGTGTAGGCATTCATGAATCCAGCCTGTTAATTAAATGTCTTTCAATGAAAAAATATTTGTATTTTGGGTTGTACCAGATATTGCATGGAAACTCATTTATCATTCACATTAACAGTGTATACTATATGTTTGATATTATTTTCCACATTTAATGTTGTTAATAAGTCCCATGCCCCATCCAAATGGATGTTTCTTCAAACAGTTGTTTAGCCAACAAAACTTTATCACACATAGTCATAGAAATATGCAAAATGTGTTTTTACCTCTTGAATGACATTTTGAAATGGAAATGAAAGTTATGCACTCATCATAAAAAGAAGTTATGTACTCACCATAACGTTCGTAGTCCATCTCGCCCTTCATTCTTACATATGGGTTTGGAGCCGGTCCTCAGCTCTGACTTGGCCGATTACAAAGCTGGAAGTCTCTCAGTTGGCTCGTGACAAGGTAGATATCCCATAGGGCACTAGTAAGAATCCCCAGATCTTGTTTGCTGTTGTCTAAAAAAGTGATAACAAAGATGAAAGGTCCCCACCCTACAGAAGATAGATACTATCTTGTCTCCAGATCTTCCAAGGATACATGGACAGGGGGGTAGACGGGTGGGTTCGTAAGAATGAAGGGTGAGATGGACTACAAACATGGAATGTTATGGTGAGTACATAACTTCATGTTCTGTAGTCCTATCTCGCCTTCATTCTTACATATGGGACAACGTCCCTAGCACCTTTTTCTCGGGTGGCTCATGGGAATATACTCCTAAGAACCGTGGAACCAAATGATGCTCCTAGAGGCCAAGTCCAATTTGTAATGAGTAATAAAGGTATGAGGGGTAGCCCAAGTTGCTGCTGCACATATAGTGTCAATTGGGACTCTGGCTTGAAAGGCAGCAGATGTGGATACAGATCTGGTAGAATGAGCCTTAATTTTAAGCGGGAGTTCTTTGCAATTGGAAGAGTAAATAAAAGATATACAACTTGAGATTCAATTTGATAAAGTTATCTTAGAGACTAGCATACCTTTTCTTGTCTCAGAAAGAGATACAAACAATTGGTCTGATCTCTTAAGCTCCTTGATTCTATGTAGACATAACCTTAACTGTCTGTGAACATCAAGTTGATGAAATTTATATTCTGTTCTGTTTGAATGATTAGGAAAAAAGACTGGTAGTTCAATAGTTTGATTCATATTAGACTGACAGCAAACCTTGGGGATGAAGGATGGATTTGTACGAAGGGAAACTCTGTCTCTATGAAAGATCAAGTAAGGAGGTTTGACTGACAGTGCTTGTATCTCTGACACTCTTCTGGCGGATGTAATGGC
Organism: Protopterus annectens; assembly: GCF_019279795.1. NCBI lineage: Eukaryota > Metazoa > Chordata > Ceratodontiformes > Protopteridae > Protopterus > Protopterus annectens. Next base: position 1,589,189,325 of record NC_056744.1, read on the forward strand.
TACTAGAAAAATGATCATCCATGAAAGGTACATTAATTCGCAAGTATGTGCGGGTTCAGAAGGTGGGGAAGTAAGTTTGGACAGAACAAAATTTAGATCCCAGGGAGATACAGGTTCCTGAGGGGAGGTCTCAGCAAGGTAGTGCCTTCTAAAAATGATTTACACAATCTGTGAGCCATAAGATTAGGTTCATGTTGTCCCAAATGAAAATTGGAGATCGTTGCCAATTGAACTTTGATTGTAACAGTAGCTGATCCCTGATGAAAAAGTTAAGTTAGGAATTCTAACACCAAGGGAATGGAGGCTGTGTAAAGATTTATGTTTTTTTCTCATGCCCAGATAGAAAATATTTTCCATTTGCTAGTGAATAATATTCTCATAGAAGGCTTGTGAGAAGATGTGAGGATATGTGTAACTGCAGGGGAGAAATCATGAAGCCTGACTAGGGATGAAAGTGGAGCAGCCATGTGTGTCAGAAGGTCTGGTACTGGGTTCAGAGTCCATGGATCGTCCAGAAGGTGAGGCCTGAGAAAGGGGAACCAAATCTGATGAGGCCAGTAAGGAGTGATAAGAATCATTCTGCTTCCCAAAGTCTATGCTTTCTGGATCACTTTTGATATTAGCGGAAAGGGAGGGAATGCATAAAGAAGTCCTGAGGGCCAATTGTGAACAAGTGTGTCTCTCGGTGTCTCCCCTGGGGGGGGGATAAGGAAGAAGTAGCTGCTGCATTTGGCATTGATTGAGCTGGTAAACAGATTGCAGCAAGGCTGTCCCCATTTGTGGAAAATCCGTTCCACGACTTTCTGATTCAGAGACTACTAGTGAGGCATCAAGAGTGCCCTGCTGAGCTTGTCGGCTATCACATTGGTTGTCCCAGGGATGTGTGTTGTAACTAGAAAGCGTTGGGAAGATATTGCCCACTGCCAAACACGAAGAGCCTCCTGACATAGGGGGTAGGATCTGGTTCCTCCTTGTTTGTTTATATACCATACCACTGACATATTGTCTGATTGGATTGCTATTGTCCCTAGAGGAAGAAAGTTGTGAAGTGCTTGCAATGCTAGTAGCACTGGTCTCATCTCTAGGACACTGATATGCAAGTAAGCCTTGTGTTCTTGCCATGTACCTTGGACTGTCCTGCCTAGATAATACCCCCCCCCCCCAATCTGGGAGGCATCCATGGTCACAGTAGCAACGGGTTGGCGAGGAATGAATGGTATCCCTTTTGTTAGTTGATTGGACTGTATCCACCAACAAAGGTTCTTTTTGCAAGATTCTGTTATCAAAATAGGATGAGACAGAAGCAATTGTTGAAGGGACCACTGGGAAAAGAGTAGCCATTGAAGAATTATCATATGAAGTCTGGCTAGAGGAACTAGAGTTATAGTAGAGGCCATGGTTCCTAGAAGTTTGAGCACTGTCTTCGCTTTGTCTTTGTGTCGGGGAAGTAGGCTGTATATATGTTGTCTTAGATTTTGTATTCTGTCTGCAGGAAGGTGAGTCATCATTGTGACTGTCTATTTCTGTGCCTATAAAAGTCACATACTGAGAGGGCAACAAGGCAGACTTTTCCCAATTTATAGTAATCCCTAGCTGAGTGCAGATTTGGATGGTTGAATCCCTGGCTTGTAGAAGTAGATGCCTGGTGGTGGCAGTCAGGAGCCAGTAGTCCAGGTACAGAAACACTTGGAATCTAAGACATCTCGAGTGAGCCGTTACTACCGCCATATATTTGGTGAACACCCTGGGGGCTGTGGTGAGACCAAAGGGCAGAGCATGAAATTGGTAATGACTGGCTTCTAGCTGGAAGTGTAAATGACTCCTTGATGCTCTGTCCGTTTTTATGTGGCAGCACGCATCTTGGAGGTCTATGGAGCACATCCAATTGTCTTTCCCTAACAGAGGGAGTACAGACTGCAGTGTTACCATTTGGAACTTGGACTTCTTCACCAATTCATTTAACTTGCTGAGATCCAGAATGGGCCTCCAGTCCCCTGTTCATTTTGGCACTAAAAAGAATCTGGAGTAAGTTCTGAATCCAATCTAGTCTGCAGGGACGATTTGGATGACTCTCTTTTGAAGCAACTTTTGGACTTCTACAGTTGCTTGATCCCTGTGATTGGGTGGAACATCTGGGATTTTCTTAGTGGGATGAGGTGGAAAAGAGAAAGGTATGGAGTATCCTCTGGAAATGATTCTTTGTACCCACTTGTCTTGGGTGATGATGTGCCAGGCTTCTGGATACAAAGATAAGCGACCCCCAACTGGCTCCAGAGAAGTGTAGTTGGGCCCCACTTCAGGAGCGCTGATAGGGACGTCCACGAAAGGAATCATGGCCACCCTGATTTTGCGGACCCTCCCTACCTCTAGGGTGACGTCTACCATTACTTCCTCCTCCTCTGCCTCTGAAGGAGGAATCACCTTGTGCATCCGTGAAAAATCTCTGAGATTTCTTGAACCACATGTTCCTGCCTCTCTGACCTTTAGGGTATGGTCTAGAAGGGACAGAAAAACATACTCCCACGGCAGAGAGAGTTTTCCTTTCCTGCTCGCACCTAGTGAGTGTATCTTTTACCTTTGGTCCAAACAGAGAGGAACCATCAAAGGGGGCATTGGTAAATGTAGATTTGAAGGGCTCCGCAAAGTTACATAAATGCATCCAGGAGTGTCTCCTAAGGGAAACTCCTGAACCCGCTGCACTGCTCGCTCCATCTGCTGCATAAGATATCAGCCTCATGGAGGAGTTAATGATGGAGTTTAAGGTAGACAACTGAGCAGTAAACTTCTCAGGGACTCCTTCAGCTAAAGTACCTTGGAGAGTATCTCCTAGCTCCTTTAGGAGATCTCTTTGAAGCCTAGTAAAATGGATGAGGTAATTCAGCGATCTGAGTGTAAACGCCGCTGAAGAGAAGATATGCTTCCCATATCAATCCATCATTCGAAACTCCTTGTTCGGTGAATAGAAAGTTGAGGAAGTTTCTGCTAGTTCCTTCTTTGTGGCTGCTGCCACCACCATGGCATTTACAGGTGCACCTTTAGTCAAAAACTCTTTCTCTTTGGGGGCTGACAGAAATTTGTTGGGCCTTCTGGGGACTGGTTCCATGACATCAGGAGTTTCCCACACCTTTCGACTGACTAAATCCAAGAGCTCATCGAAAGGTGGAGACACCCAAGAGGCTGGAGGTTGAGACCTGAAAGCCTTCAGGTACACTGACTCCTCATCAGAAGGGGTGATAGTGGGCCAGCCGCCTCTCTGTTTTAGGATCTCTACAATATCTACAAAGGAGATATCATCGGAGGACGACCTAGGGGACCCTTCTGACTCCTCAAAGTCAGTGTCAGAGATGATGGACTCATCAGGAGAGTCTACATGCTTCCTCTTGCAAGTTCTCTTCCGAGGAGGTGCCTCAGAAGGGTGTTCTGGGGAGGTCTCAAGACTGGGGGCCAACCAATGGGGGCTCCTGAGGCTGCGGGTCTCTGCTGTCAAGAGAGAAAAATGGTGTTGAGACAGAGGTTGGAGCTTGAGGGGGAAGAATATTGGTACCCTTGTGTGGAGCTGAAGACCTAGACAGCACGCTCCTCATCATCTCGAAGGCAGATCTCTCTGGCTCCGAGGACACCCCCGGTTCCGAGGAAGCAGAAGTAGACCTCGGCTTCAAACCGACCAGCTCCAAGGCAGATGTAGGATCCAAGCTCAACCTAGCTGATGCACCGAGAGGTGAGATCCACTAGAAACCACAGGAAGTTCGGGTCCAAGCATCCCTGCCGGGGCCAACTGGTGAGCTTCGGGTCCTAGACACCAAGGAAGGCACTGAAGGTGTCGGAGTGGAACTCGGCTCCGAGACAGACAAGAGAGGTGCTGGAACCAAAGGTTCCACAACAAGTGGCACCGATAGCTTTGGCTCAGAAGGACCAACATGGCTCGGAGGAAGAACAATAGCAGAGAGAATGGCCTTAGATGGCTCCGGAACCATCTGGGTCGGAGCCGTCAACAAATTGGCTAGCACCGACGACTTCTAAGCACTACTCTCTCTACAACCTCTTCAGAAAGACTCTTGGAGGATCTGGAAGACAAGGTAGGTGATCTAGATCTTTGCAAAATCGGAGATCTGAGAGTCGGGGAGACCAGTAATAATACTCTAGACCAGCTCCGAGGTAAATGTTCAGTAGTCGGCTCCGAAAAACTTGGGGCCGATATTGGAGTGTCAGTGTCGATAACCTCAACTGGCTCCAAGGACAATGGAGCCAAAGAGATAGAAGGTTTGTCCAATTTTGAAATTTTTTGTGGAGGTCCAGATAAAATGTCAGTGTGGGAGAATGCCTTTTGGCCGACTTGACGCTCTCTTTTTTAGAAAAGGGAGACCTGGAATGCGATGATGAAGAGCTGGCTAAATCCTCCTCAAAGGAAGGCTTAAGGAGAACTTTCAGGATCAGTTTGTTCTTCCTTTCCTGGAGAACCCGAGAAGTGAAGGAGTGACAAAAAGAACATGTCTCCTGAAGATGTATGGCACCTAGGCGGTAAACACAATTACTATGTCCATCAGTCACTTCATAAAACCCGAAGGTTTATGATTCTTAGACTCCTTAGACATATTGTTGCAAACACACACACAGGAGGGAAAAGCAGGAAGAGAGGACAAGGTCCTCTAACTTAAAAGGGCCTAGCCCTGCAAGAAGCACTGCACACAAGGAAAAAATAACAGAGGACTAGGTCCTCTAACTTAAACGGGCCTAGCCCTGCTGAGGAAACAACACACCAGAGAAAGGTAAATACAGGACTAGGTCCTCTAACTTAAACAGACCTAGCTGTAAACAGAGGAGAAGCTACATCAAGAATTTGCTACAACAATTGCAATAATTCAACAACACGCTAACTGATAAGAAATAATAAAAGAACACTGCACACAACTATTAATTGTATACTACTATCGTAGTAAAAAAACACAAGATTAGGAAAAAGTCCTAACCCAAACATGGACCTGTGCTAAGATATATATAAAATAGCAAAAACTAGCACACCAACAGAAGGTATAGCACTGAGAGAGAAAAAAAGGCCTGTGGAAGTGACGGCCAACAGGTTTTCAACAACTTCGCAAAATTTTCAAAAAACACACTACTAATTAACTATCTATAATAACAACGATTAAGCTATTTATACTAAACTACTACTAATATCAAAAAATGATCACTACAACAAGAATAATGAAGAAAAATCCAACTTAGCCACGGCCATGAAAGAGAGCACTTCTGAACTCATAGATGCGGCAAACGAGATCTGGGGATTCTTACTAGTGCACTATGGGATACCTACCTTGCCACGAGCCAACTGAGAGACTTCGAGCTTTGTAATCGGCCGAGTCGGAGCTGAGGATCGGCTCTGAACCCATATGTAAGAATGAAGGCAAAGTAGTTCTACAGAACATCCATAATTCCATGTTGTCTTCTTCCGTCCATCTCAATCTGTGGGTTATCAGATCTGATTCAGATCCGATGCCAGCCTTTTCAGAATCTTCAGTTCAAGAGCTCCACCTCTTCTACCCATAATACCATACCCTAACATCCTCTACTCAGACCAAGATTGACACATGACAACTCTATGCAATGTAACAACTCATAATCAGAAAGATTAATATGAAAACAGGCAAGAGACAGCAGTTCAAATGCACTCTCCTAAGCTAGCTTTTAGGCCACACTGCAATGGTGGCAATTTGGAGGGAGGGAGGAATAGTTAAGGCAGAGAGAAGAAGACAACATGGATCTATTGTTATGGTGAGTACATAGTTTTTGCATCCAATGTTGTCTTTCCATCTGATCTCGACCTCTGGGGCAGAGTTCCCAGCCAGGAAAAGCCCCAGGGAGGCCCTAGGAGAAGGCAATCCATAATACAGGGGAAACAAAAGTGCCACTAGATCTATACTGAACATCCACTTTGCAAAGGGATACCAAAGTATAAATATTAGACTAAGTAGCCACTGTAAAAATATCACAAATCGAAGCCTGCGAGAAAAAAAGTGGTTGATATAGCTCCTGTTCTTGTGGAATGATCTATAGGTTTCACAGGTAAAGACATTCCTTTCAAAGAGTACGCAAAAGAATACAATCAGACAGCCATCTTTATAGGGTCACTTTGGAAACATGCTTACCAAGGTTTGTCTTTGAAAAGGATACAAAAAAGTTGGTCAGATTTCTGAAACATTTAGTTCTGTCCAAACAGAATCTTTGTTGTTTATGTACATCCAAACAATGAAGCAAATATTCACCCTTTTTACTAAAACTTGGAAAGAACTCTGGCAAGTGAATCCCCAATTTAAATTAGATGCTGAACTGATCTTGGGCAAAAAGGAGAGATTGGTCCATTAGGTAAAGCTATCCTTATGAAAAATCAAGTAAGAGGAAACAGTGGGCAATTCTTGAAGTCTGAATTCTCTTCCTGCTGATGTTACAGCCATCAAAAAGAAAGTTTTCCATGACAACAATTTTAGGGGTACTGTGGCTGAAGGTTCAAAGGGAGGTCTGCTTAGAACTTTCAGTAGTAGACTAAGGTCCCGATGAGGCACCAGGTCTCTGGCACGTGGACATAATAAGAACATACCATCAAGAAGACCTCTGAAAGCTTAACAGCCACCATGGGTTATCCATGAAAGCATGAAAGTCAGAAATGGCAGCCATCTGTACCTTTATGGTAGGACAACTAAGACCAACCTGAAAAAGACCAGCTAAGAAGTCCAGAATGGCATCTAATGTTGTGTAAAAGGATCTCAGCTCTTGCAAGAAGCCCAAATAGAAAATCATTTCCATTTACTAGCATAAACCTTCTTGGCAGAAGGCTTTTGAGAGGATAATAGGATCTGAACAATTCTCTCAGAGTTTGGCACTCCTGTCCATCATCAGAATTGGAGAGACCATGTGATTAGCTTGACATGGTAAAGGTTCAGGAGGGGTAATTTGGCAGGATGAGAAATCAGACCCAGAATCAGGTCTAGGCCCCAGGGCAGGGGAATCAAAAGGAAGAGGAATCAAATTTGATGGGGGCAGAATGGGGCAATAGGATGACAGTCACTCTACAATGAGCTGCCTTCTGAAGAAACTTGATTATCAAATGTATCAGGAGATAGGGGTACAGAAGGCTTAGAGGTCAAAAAAGCAGGAGAGCATCTCTGGGTGACTGTCCCTTTAGAGGGATCAGGGCATGAAAGCTGCTGTACTTCGTGTTAGACGGGTAAGCAAATAGGTCACAGTAGGAAAAAACTCAGTGGCTTAAACTCTGCTTTCAGGTTCAGGGACCACTCACGATTCAGAAGAATATTCCTGTTCAAACTCCCCAGTCAGATGTTGGATTTCCCTGGGATGTATGTTGCAATCAGAAACTGCTGAGAGGACATCACCTACTGCTAAACCCTCATGGCCACTCAACACAGGAGATAAGATCAAGTTTCTCCTTGGTTGTTCATATACCATACTACCCACTTGTTATCTATCTGGATGGCAATGAACTCTTGGACAGAAGGCCCTGAAAGGCCTGCAAAATGAGAAGGACCACTTTTATCTCCAAGATACCGATGTGAAGACTGGTCCTGAAAAGTATCCAGGTCCCTTGGACTGTCTTCCCTTCAAACAGCCCCCCCCCCCCCCCCCCCCCACGAAGGGAAGTGTTCATAGTCACTGCTGCCTGGGGATAGGGGAGAAAAAGAAGTTATGTCTTACCATAACATTCCATCTGTATTGTTGATCCTCGTTCAGTCATTACGCATGGGTATCGGTTCCGACCTCGGAACCGAGCCGGCCATTTTCCAAGCTCACGTCAGCTTCAAACTCTCGAGCTAAACTCTTACCCACAATCCCCCATGAGCTTCAGGCTGTTCAAGTTGGAATGAATCAGGTTCTGTGGATGTGAGATCAACTCTGGGGATGGATGGAGAATCCATGGTCGATCTAGTAGGTGAGGCCAAAGGAAGGGGAACCAAATCTGTCGAGGCCAATATGGTGCTATGAGGATCACCCTGCTCTTCAACTGACTGACTTTCTTCAGAAACTGGGGAATGAGGGGAAAGGGTGTAAATGCATAAAGAAGACCCGAGGGCCAATCGTGGACTGGAGCGTCCCTGGGTGACTGTCCCGGAGGGGTAATCAGGGCGAAGTAATTGCTGCATTTATAGTTGGTCAGGGATGCAAAGAGGTCGCAGCAAGGATGGCCCCAGCGGTGGAAGATCTCCGCCGCTATCAAGGGATTCAGGGTCTACTCGTGAGGTTGAAGAATGCACCTGCTGAGTCTGTCTGCAATCACGTTGGAACTCCTGGGAATGTGCGTTGCTAGAAGAAAATGGTTGGTAGCCATCGCCCATTGCTGGGGTGATTTGGTTCCACCTTGCTTGTTGATGTACCAGACCACCGCCATGTTGTCTGATTGAATCGCAATTGTCCCAGACGGCAGCAGGGGATGGAATGCTTGCAATGCCAGAAGCACTGCCCTCAGCTCTAAAACGTTTATATGCAGATGGGCCTCCAGTTCGGACCAAGTGCCTTGGACTGTCTATCCCTGACATAGCCCCCCCACCCCACCCCATCAGGGAGGCGTCCGTGGTCACTGTGGCCTTGGGTTGCTGGGGGGAGAATGGGCGAGACCATTGTGACAGATTGTGTGTCATCCACCAATTTAAATCCTGTTTGCACCTGTGGGTTACTCGAATCATGGCTGAAAGAGGATGCTGAATAGGATACCATTGGGTAAGCAGTAGCCATTGTAAAAGCCTCATGTGAAACCTGGCCAGGGGAACAATGGTGATGGAGGCTGCCATGGAACCCAACAGCTGTAGAACTGAGTGAGCTGTGGATTTCTCCCTTGAAAGGATTGGAATCAGTTGTTGCTTTATCCTTAGAATTCTGTGCTCTGGAATAGCAGCTCTGCAGTTCTTTGTGTCCAAGATAACCCCTATGAATTCTGTTGACTGAAATGGGGTGAGATTGGATTTTTGCCAGTTTATGGTTATGCCTAGCCTTTGAGCAGCGAGGAGAGAGTATGCCAGGGCTTTTTCCCGTAGATGTCTGGTGGAGGTGGAAATGAACCAGTCGTCGAGGTATGGAAACACCTGGAATCCTTGAAGTTGCAAGTGAGCTGTGACAACTGCCATGCACTTTGTGAACACTCTGGTGGCTGCAGAAAGTCCGAAGGGCAGTACTCTGAACTGGTAGTGACTGGCTCCTGCATGGAAGCGCAGAAATCTTCTTGATGGCCTGTCCACCTTTATGTGGTAGTACGCATCTTGAAGATCTATCGAGCACATCCAATCGTCTTTTTCTAAAAGCGGGAGGATAGACTGTATTGTGACCATCTGGAATTTTTGTACTCTCATAAACTTGCTCAATACACTGAGATCCAAAATTGGTCTCCAGTCCCCGGTTTTCTTTGGCACCAAAAATAGTCTTGAGTAGAATTCGGATCCTATCAGGTCTGGAGGGACTATTTGGATGACTCTTTTTCTTAGCAGCTTTTCTATCTCTAGTGCTGCTTCTTCCCTTTGACTGGGTGGAATGTCAGGAAGGTTTTTTGAAGGGACAGGACAAAGATTGAAGGGGATATGATAACCTCTGGTTATAATCCTTTGTACCCAAGAATCGGTGGTGATGGTTAGCCAGGCAGAAGGGTACAAGGAGAAACATCCCCATCTACCTCCAGAGGAAAGGAGTTGGGCCGCTCTTCAGGAGCACTGGTAGGATTGGCCAGGGAAAGAATCCCTGGAACCCTGGTTATGCAGACCCCCTCTGCCCCGAAAGGAGCGTCTTCCCTGTGAGTTTCCCCCCTCTGCCTCTAGGGGAGAACTCGGCCTGTGTGTCATGGAAAGGACTCTGGGATTTCTTGAACCATATCTTCCCACTCTTTTGGTTTCGGGAGAAAGCACGTTGAGGGGAAGAATAACGGACACCTACAGCAGAAAGGGTCTTACCGTCCTCTTCACATCTGGCTGGTGTGCTTTTAACTTTGGGTCCAAACAACGAGGAGGCCTCTATGGGAGTGTTAAGAAAGGAAGCCTTAAAGGGTTCCGTGAAATTGCACAAGCGCATCCAGGCATGTTGTCTCAAGACCGCAGCTGAACCCGCTGCTCTAGCTGCTCCTTCTGATGCGTGAGATATCAGTCGCATAGAGGAGTTAGATATTGACTCATTGGTGGCAAGCTGAGAGGCCACTTTGTCATGGACCTCATCAGACATGGCACCAGCCAAGGTTTCAGAGACCTCAGTAATCAGATCCCATTGAAGCCTGATAAAGTGTGCCATATAATTCAGGGACCTGATAGTAAAGGTCGCTGATGCAAAGGTGCATTTCCCTATCCTCTCCAGGGCCTGGGACTCTTTGTTAGGCTGATGGACAGTCTGGCTTTCTTCTTCTGCCAGATCCTTTTTTGTTGCAGTCGCCACCACCAAAGCATCTACATGAAGACCTCTGACCAATGGGGATCCATAGCAGGAGGGGACAAAATATTATCTGGCCTCCGGGGAATAGCTTTGATGGTGTCAGGAGCCTTCCAAGCATGCTGCATGATAAGCCGGACAAGTTCATCGGCAGGTGGAGTAACCCAGGAGGTAGGGGGCCGGGCACGAAAGGCCTTCAGGAACACAGATTCCTCAGAGGTTGGATTAGAGGACTGCCAGTCACCTCTCTGTTTCAGGATTTCGAGGATATCACCAAAGGATACCTCAGGGGGTGACCGAGGGGATCCTTCCCACTCATCAAAATCTGTGTCTTCAGTGAGGGACTCCTCTGTAGAGTCCATGTGCTTCCTCTTACATGAACTTTTCCGGTGGACTTCCTCAGTGGGAGAAGTTGGGGAAGACAGTGGAAAAAGGGGTTTCCTGTGGGAATATGTCCTCCTTGCACCCGGTGTCCACTCAGTGCGACTTGTGAAACCAGTGTACCAGAGGAGGGTAGAGGGATAGACAGTCCAGTATTGCCAGCAGCAGCGAAAGCCTTCTCCATCACTTGGAAGGCTGGTCCACCTGAAGAGGAGTGAATGCCTAGGACAGGGGTCAGCCATCCCCTAAGTGGCTCAGCCTGCCGACCCGGAGACCCTGGATGGCTGTGGAGCAGCAAACTATGCGTGTCACAACTGACATCCTGGGTCGTAGCAAAACTTTCCTGCCACGAAGGCAACTGCAGTTCCTTAGTGAGATCCATAAACGGAACTGCAGAAGGGGAAGACTATGCTATATCCATGGACTTCAAAGGCAATGAAGGAGGAGAATAAGAAGGGGTCTTTGGAGACAAGTGATCACCTCCCAAAGAAGGAAAGTTCCTGGGGGGTGGGATGCCTCTGGCCAAAAGCACCTGATCCACAAGACGAAACACATCGTGTTAGGAAAGGCTTCTAGTGGACCTCACGGAGACTGAGGGAGAAACAGGCCTGTCCACAGAAGAGGCAAATTCGGTGGCCATCTCACCAGTCCACACCGAGAACAACGGTGCAGAGAGAGACTGGGCTACAGGTGTCTGCACCAAAGAAGTCATCGGTGCAGAGATGATGGTCTGCACTGACACAGGAATTGGTGCTGAAGTGGTTGTCGGTACAGAAGCTGGAACTGACAAAACTGGAGTCAACAATAAAGGCGTCTGTTTCGAGGAAGATCTCTGAGCCGACATGGTCAAGGTCTGCGCCAACTGAACAGTCGGTGCCGATAGAGTGGTAATAGTCTGAACTGAGGAGCCCCTCGGTGCTGATATAGTGAAGGCTGCAGGAGAAAACGGAGCTGAGATCACTAATGGAGCAGAAGGCCTCGGTGCCGAAGGTCTAGGCACCGAAAGCACTGGGGCTGACTGAGTGAGCTCCGGAGCCAAAACTTTAGCCTTTTTAGGTTTTGGTTGGTGGGAGTCCCCAGCCGGGGACGAAAGCAAAGATTTAGCCTTGGTAGGAACATCCAAGATTTTCTTATGGGCTCTAGGAGGAGTTGAGGCCTCTGACCCAGAAATTGCCTCTGAAAAGGGAGATTTAAGAAGTCCCTTCAGTAACAGCTTGTTTTTCCTTTCCAACAAGGTTCTATTCGAAAAGTCCTCACAAATAGCACAGGGCGGGTCAACAGACAAGTGGGACGCCCCCAAACAATAAACGCACAAAGAGTGTGCATCAGAAGTAGGTAGTGTCCACAATCAAAACACCGCTTAAACCCCGGACTACCTTTCTTATCTGCCATGACAGCAAATTAATTAATAGAAATAGGTACCAGCAATGGTACAAAAGAATAGCCGAAGGTATGAAAAAAAAAAGGGGAGGATTACCAACGATGGTAAGAGAGAATACCTCGCGGTAAAAGGGTAAAGAAAAGAGCAGAGAAACCTGAAGAAAATATGTACGCTAGATGCGATAGGGTAAGAGACAATGAAATATAAACTTTCCTTACAGAAAAGTAATCTGAAAGACTATTAAACAACAAATAACTGTACTTAGCTCAAAAGAAGTAGCTTGACATGACCGAATGGCAACGCGGCAAACGAAATCTGAAGTAACAGAGACAGGGGGATTGTGGGTAAGAGTTTAGCTCGAGAGTTTGAAGCTGACGCGAGCTTGGAAAATGGCCGGCTCGGTTCCGAGGTCGGAACCAATACCCATGCGTAAGGAATGAATGAGGATTAACAATATCAGATCAAAAGTTTGATCTGCAGTGACCAATGGAGATTCCATCTACCACCAAATGTGGATGACAAACATTTGTTAGACCCACTGGACAGTCCACAGGATGTGTTAGATAGGACCACTACACCTCTAGAGTCCACTGTAGCACTCTCATGTGGAACCTTGAAAAGGATACCAGACACATAGACCTGGCTATGTGTCCAAGGAGATGAACCACTGAAGTAGCTGAAGGTTTGTGAACCTACAGGACATGAGAAGCTTGTAGACAAACAAAATTCAGTCTTGATAATGGCAGTTTGGCTGTCTACATGACTATATCCAAATGGCAACTGATAAGTTCTGGCACTTGAACCAGTTCTATGCTGGATGTTTTGTAATGCATTATTATGCTTAAGGACAAACACAGCTGGAGCAAGGAATCTCGGGCCTTGATTAGGTATCCAAGTGGTGGAAGACCCACAAACGCTGCAGTATGAGTCAGGCTGCCACTACTGCCAAGAACACATGAAGAGTTGCAGTGAGGTCAAAGAGCACAGCCCAAAATCAGTAATGAATGGCCTCTAAACAAAAGCACAGAAACTTTCTGGAATGCCTTACTATATTTATGTGATAGAAGGCATCCTTGAGGTCCACCAAGCGCATCCAGCTGTCCTTCCTCAGGAGAGGCAGAATGTACAGCACTGTGACCATATGTAATTCGTTTGATAAATTAGTCCAGCTTGCTGAGATCCAGAATGGATCTGAGATTCTTGTTTTTCTTTGGTACTAACTACAATCTGAAATAGACACCAGATCCTTGTTGGTCTTGTAGTACCTCTTGCATGACTTGGTTGATGAGCAGTTTCTGAATTTCTACTGCTGTGTTGTTTAGCCAGTGAGGTGGTAAGGCTGGAAAACATTTTTGGGAATCTTTAGGAGTGAACGAAAAGGGAATTATAGAACATCTAGACATGATTCTCAACATCCATACATCTGAACTGATGGCTTTATAAGATTTTGGGTGGAGAAGAAGGTGACCACCGACTGCCTCCAGAGTGTGGTAGTCGGGCAACCCTTTAGGACCTCCTGGAGAAAGTCCCATGGAAGCCCTTATTCTGTGGGCTACCCCACCTCATGGCTGGCATCCATTATGGTCCCTCCCTCCCCCTCCATGGGGGAACCATCTATAAGAATGTTAAACAGAAATACAATCTAACTTATCTACTTAACTAGGAAAAAACACAATAAATAGTCTTACCTGCTAATATCAATCAACTCAAGAGTATTAAAGGTTATTAACAACAGTTGGTAACTACAATTAATTACAAACAGTGAGACTAGTGTCTTAAGAAAAACAGTAATAAAAGTGAGAATGTCAACACCACATACATTATCTAACAGGAAAAAACTACAAACCTATCTAAAAACCTACAGCTACCAAAGGCTACACCTAACAATCCTAACACTGAGAAATTATACATATGGTAGAGAAATGAATCACAAAACTAGCCAAAAATCTATCCAAAAAAGGAAACAAGTTGGTGGAGCTCTTGACCATGAGCCAAACATGATGGTGGCAAACAAGATCTGAGGAGACCTTGTTAGATTTGGGTATTATGGGTATAGGATGCAGAGCTCTTGGACTGAAGATTCTGAAAGGGGTAGCCTGTAACCGATAGGTTAAGACCAGATGGAAAAGACAACTGCACTTGTTTCACACACTAGCAAGGTAATTTTCAAGATCCTGCAAGCTAGCCTTCAGTAGCAAATGGACAGAGAACTGCTGGGTGCACAATTTGTTTTAGAAAGAGCAGAGATACCAGAAATCAAACTGCCAAGATATACTGAATAATGGAGAAAAAATGAGCTCCACAGAATATTTAATTATGCTTTTTTGTCTACTCTAAAGCCTTTGACAGTGTGGACCATATCAAACTTTGACAACACGTAGAGAAATGAAGATACTGGGTTACCTTATTTTCCTTCTGAAGAATCCATATGCAAACATGAAGTAACAGAAACAAATATAAAATAACTCACTGGTTCAAGACTGGGAAATGATTAAGGCAAAGCTGTATAATGTCACCATTCTCATTTACTTTATACGGTGAATCTATCATACACAATGCTGGGTTAGATTAATCATATGCTGGAATCAAAACTGCTGGAAGAAATACTTAGAATCTCAGATATGCTGATGATACTGCTCTAATTGTTGAAAGTAAGTAAGGAAGAGTTGAACAGCTTGTTGATAAAGCTGTTAAACAGAAAGTGCAAAAGCTGATTTGTTGCTCACCACAGAGCTATGACAAATCTGGATAATATTTTGAAGAGCAAAGACAATCTTCTGCCTGCTACCCTTACTTGGTGGAGAAAAATGACATATGAAATATTCCTGTAAATTGATGATGCTAACTTAATCTGGCTTAGACCCATGGTTATGAACATTTCCACCAATTTAACTGTGTACCCACTCACTAATATTAACACAATAATGCTGCAGAGCTCCTTGCTAGATTCTGTCTTCACCCATTTCTTTTCATGTTTATAGTGCCAGCTGCATTAATCACCGATTTCCCTAAAACTACTTTCTGGGTTATGCTGCTATTTGATTCTGAAGAACACTTTTTACTGCTGAGTACAATCTGTTTATCTGGGCAGCAAAATACTAGGCCTTAAACAATATGCTGCTGCCATTTAAAAAAAGGCCATTCACTCACCATCAGGGAATGCTTATCAATAAGTCGAAACATGTTGAAGCGTGTTCCTCCTACAGCTATGTAATCTCCAACCCAGCGGCAACTGTAAATCTGAAAACATAAAGGAAATGTTCAGGACATTAAGCATTAACACTTAACAATGGTGTAGATCATAAAGGAATAGTTTCTACATATAAAATATGCGCATGAAGATATGTCAAGCTGGAAAAGCAATTCTCTTTTCAGTTTTAATTACTCGGACAACACAATACAACCTGAAACAGGCTTAATCTGCACACACAAAACAGGCCATGTCAAACCAGTGTAAAGAGAACTGAACTATATTCAAGATTCATACTTTATTCTCTTGAGGCAAAGACTGGGCAATGGACCCCAGATAATATCACACTGCAGGACTATATTTGTATTTTATTAAGCCTAGCCTCTAGCTCCTCTTCCCTCTATCTCACACTGTGCAGTCATATCAATGTAAAAAATTAATGCAGGTTTCCATCCATACTCCTCACTACAGCAATCTCCACACTACCAGTGCTGGCTAGCCTGCCTTAGGCATAGGCCAACTAGGCGGTCACCTAGGGCGCTGCTCTTGCAGTGGAGCTTTTCCAGCATTTATTTAATGTAGGTAGACCAGGATGGGGGCACTGGGGGGAGTGGTGGGGGGCACTGTGGAGCCCTTTTGCCTAGGGCACCAGTTGACCTAAGGCCGCACCTGAGTGCTGCAACACCACTGGGCTTTACTAGGATCTAACAGGAAACACAAACATTTGCCCACGCATAACTAAATGTACCACAATAGTAGGTGTTCATATCATTACTTCTGCAGCAGCCTAAGCTATATGTGTTCCTTCATAGGATATAACAGCTGGCCAGCTTCCAAAGCTTCAGGGTGCATTCTACGCACCCAAACCATTAGTCAGCTGGAGCTCAGAAAAATAAAAAGACAAGTTTCGGCACCAAACCCTTCAGAGCTTTCATGCCAACTGAGAGAGGGAGACTCAGCCCTGCCAGGACACTCTTAGGAATGAAAAATACATCTCAACACCCTGGCATATAAAACACATAAAAAAACAAGAGGGTTTTTTCTTTCTGTATGATGATCTGTTGAACAGCACTGTTAGCTCGCTGTCTTCTGGTAACCAGAAGTAAGCCCCCCCAAGCCGATGTAGAACCCTACAACTAAACTGTTGACTGTGCAGCAACACCCATAGTAGCTTTATGAAGAAAAACGGTAGAAAATAGTACCTTTAAGCTAAGTCCTGACTGTGACTTTGGAGGTCTTGTCTTTGAATAAGGCAGAATACCAAAACTCAAACAATGCAACAGGTTTGAACAAAGCTGAATCCATGACGTCTGTAATAGTTATTTTAACGGAGGAAAGAGACATGAAGAATACACTACAAATGTGCAAGGAAAAAAATTATTTAAACTTTCAGATGTCATCCACTCTTAATGCCCAGTCAGACATCCTACAATAGTCAGGCGAAGACGAGGCAGAGCTGAGAGTCTGCAAGGAAGCCTTAGAAGCAAGGCATGACCATATGGAGTTAAGACTCATAAAATCTGAGGATAGAACTCGTAGAAGGAATATTAGGTTAACTGAAGTTTCCAAACAGCTCGAGGGGAGGAACTGCCCTGAATTTGTCCATGAAATGATCGCTAAGTGGACTGGATTTCCACTATCTGACATTTTAATTGAGGGGGCACTTCATTCACCCAGGAAGCTGCTATGGGATGATCCAGTAAGACCATGATACATTATAGATATTTGCACTCAAGTAAAAAAATCCTTATATTGTTGTGGAAACCAGGGAACAAACTTTATTAGGCAGAAAGGAGAATGTCTGCTGTGTATGGCTATTCACTTTCCACTAGAATATGGTGAACTAGGTTTGTACCAGTTATGAAGTTGTGCAGCTTATTAAACATTAGGTACAGACTTTTATATCTTGCTTCACTAAAAATATGCAATGTCTCCAGGCATGACGAAAATGTTCACAGACCCAGCAGAAGTGAGAAAGGAGTTGTTAAGAAAAACAATCATCAAATTAAGCAAGTAATCAAACTGAGTAAATGGTGGATGGCCAGGAGGAAAATACATCACTGAATTGGCAAGACAGAGACACACACATCATTATAGGGGAAAAGATGGTATTTTCCCCTTGTTTAAACACCAATCTGTTTTAAGAGCCAGGGTACTTTCTGTAACTGATTCTGACATAAGAGGAAAAGAAGCTTAAAATACCTGAACTTTTTAAAGGGACTTTACATTTAGTATTAAATAGATGGGATTATGGCTAGCGGAGGGGGGGGGGGTTGCCTGCCAAGGAAAATGTCACAAATTGTATTAATTCCCACTGTGGTTAAAACTGTTACACCAGATACCAAAACTAATCATGAGGCAGAGTTGAGAAGACCTATAAAATGTTTCCACTGCACATATTACACTGCTCTCATTGTTCTAGATGCAGAGACATGCTGGGAACTTTGTCAGATAGGAACCTATGCTCCCTCCTTGGAAACTCTGCAAATATTGTACATAGTTTATTTATCATTTATTTTATTAATTTAACATTTGTTGACCAGGAAAGTCCGACTAGGACATAGCCTATTTTCAGCGGACACCCGGGGAGAAATGCTCCAGGTGCATGTCTTTGGAATGTGGGAGGAAACCCACACAAACACAGGGAGGATATGAAGACTCTGCACAGAAGCACCCCAGACAAGAATCAAACCAGAGAACCTCTTGCTGTGAGGTGACAACGTCAACCGCTGCACCACTGCACTGCCCATTAATATATCTGTTTTTGGTCACTTGTTTACTGTTTTCATTTGTTATAATAGGTATAAACATTTACAGACTACAGAACATCTTTAATTGTTTTTAGCTATGTTGACTACTACATTTGAAGCTGATGACATGAGGTTTTTCCCTAATACAAAGCCGACTTGGGCAGGGTAATTTTTTGATGAGATCAGAGTTCAATTCCTTGAGAGAGGGATAACCATAATATTTAATGGCAACTCGGATAGGTGACTTGAGCTGGTCTCTCCTTTCTTGGAATGCAAATGGGTTTAGGAACCCCAGTAAAAGGCCGAGAATTTTTACTTTCATTAAGGAAGGAAAATTTCTACCTTGATTAGGAAATATAATCCTGAGGTGTTGGCTCTGCAGGAAACACATCTAGACAAAACAGAGCATTTGAAACTTCAGAGGGGATGTTATGTATAAGACGAACAAGTAGCCAAGCTTGGAGGGTGAAGAATGGGAATTGTTTTCCTACTCTCTAGAAGACTTAACTGTTACTGAATCACAAATTAGTAATAGGATGGGTAGGTTTGCAGCCATTAAAGGCTGTAAAGATACATAACTGCTTACTTTGGTTTCATTGCATTTACCACCAGGAATAAGTGTAGGTGAGATGAAGGCAATTTTGTCTACCATTATAGCTTTTGCAGAAGATATTATACTGATCATGGGAGACTGGAATATAGTATGCTGATTGACTAAGGTATCAGGTGGCCTCAGGCAAACTTATTAAACAGGTCAAGTTAAATACTTAAAATGTTTTCTTTTTTTTTTTTTTTTAAACAAATGGGTCTAGTAGATGCCTGCCAACATGATGCAGGGTTTACTTACTTTTCAGGATGACACCAACAATGTTCAAGGACACTCAATGATTATTATTATGGAGAAACACTCCATTCATCCATCCACAACCCCTTTTCCCATTTCTGATCATGGAGTTGGGGTGTCGCTTCAATGCTGACAATCATCTAGAGCCAAGGTTTACATGGCCAAGTGGCTAGCCCTGCCACTGTAATTCTTCCACACCACACACTTGCATACTTACTCACACCTATGGCCAATTTAGAGTGGTCAATCCACGTACTGCATGTCTTTAGAATGTGGCAAGAAACCCATGTGAACACAGAGAAGATGTGCAGACTCTGCACAGAAGGCAGCCCAGGTGATTAAGGAGAAACAACATTTGTTAAAATAATTATATGTAGAAGCCAGAACTTTCTTGGACCATGCTTTAATGCATTTATAAAAGTGTTTTTGGAAAGGCCCAACTATGTGGATAAGCACTGGAGAATACCCACATATATGTTAGATAACATTAGCTATAGGTATGAGATAGTCAGCCATATGAGAGATTTCTTTCCCCCCTTACTGTTTGCCCTGTGTTTGGTACCCTTGGCCCAATTGATCAGAGACTCAACTATTGAAGGATACAAATGAGGCAGCTTGGAATTTAAATTTTCTCTCTTTTCTGATGATGTTTTGATATCTTTGTTTCACCCTGACAAGGATCTTCCTCTAACTTTCCCTATATTGCACAAATTTGGCCAGCTAGCTCGTTATAAGTTAAACACTGAGAAAACTAAAGGAGTGTCACTAAATATAACCTTTGGAAATAACTTTATTCAGTGACTGCCATTCCTGGGTCTAGCAAATAAATTTAAATTTGGGTATATGGGTGACGGACTCTGTCCAAGG
Organism: Protopterus annectens; assembly: GCF_019279795.1. Classification (NCBI taxonomy): domain Eukaryota; kingdom Metazoa; phylum Chordata; order Ceratodontiformes; family Protopteridae; genus Protopterus; species Protopterus annectens. The sequence goes on from NC_056744.1 coordinate 1,589,209,145, forward strand.
CACAACAGATATGACTTCTGAGACTACGATGGGGAAAATAAAGGGACATTTAACAAAATGGAATGGGATCCCATTGGATCTTGACCATAAACTACAGGCACTGAATTGGTTTACATTACCATTACTACTATATGTAACTAACAAGCACTTGGCTGGATGTCCAGTAAAATAGGATCTACTAACTATTAATAAAAAGATGAAAAAATGTTTTGGGAAAACCAAAATCCATATGATTCCTGGGACAGGTTAGAGCTGAACTCATTGCTAGAATCATTTTGGTCCCTCACAGTCTTATCAAACAGCTGAGACATTCGCCATCCTCTGTATACTTCAGATGTTTAATTTTAAGTCTGTATGGAAAGATCTGATTCTAGAGAGGGTTCAGTGTCCAACGCACACCGACAAGTTCTGATTGCTTCTATGTGGTGAACCTATAAAAAACCTTCACTCAAATTTGTCAGATGTTAGAAGAGAGATTCTAAGAAGTTTTATATATTCCCCACTCTCAGATATTAAAGATGCAGTGCTGCCTATAAACCATGTTACACTCCCCAGGCAGATCCATAATGCCTTGGAAGAGGGAGATGCATATAGAGACGCCCCTAAAATATTGGTATCAGCTAACAAAGTAAAGGTGAGTGCTAACCTGACAAGAAATTAGAGACTCAATCATCTCCCTCAGGGTTCACAATGAAAGTATTTGGTACTAGTTTCAAAATTAAACGCATTAAATTGGTCAATACACTTAAGTTTGTAGAGCTTAGTTTAATCACTTTAGTGAAAGACATCAGAAATAGAACTGACCAAAGGAGATGTCTTATATCAACATGTGTTAAAGCCCTGAACATATCAAAACAGAAACTGGCCTTAAAATGTAAGAGTGAATGAGAAAGATTACTTTCAATATGTATTCCTGAGGGAGATTGGTTTTCTTCCCTTTCTTTGTTACCCAGGTCTACGCAGGTGAGAAAATTTAACATTTTTGGCTGGAAATGCCTTCACAACTACTTTTAAATACCAGCAAGGTTAAGTAGAATGTTTCCTAATACCAAACCGGATTGTAAGAGATGCTCAGAAGGGGAAAGAGGAGGTTGGGTGCATGTATTTCATAATGATTTTAAAACTAAGCTCCAAACACTCCTGGAGGAACTGCTAGGAGAACACATTACTCCTTCAGTTTTGCTTACAGGTTAACAGGAGCAGACCTCCTTTCTGAGGCACAAATATTTTCAGTTTTGCTCATCATATTGGTTAAGAAATGTATAACACATTTGTGGAAAAAACAGGAAGTCCCAAGCACATCTCAGTTAACTGACTTGCTAGATGAAGTGATGCAACTAGAACTTTCACATGCTTCAATGAACTCCAAGGTCAACACTGTGTTAAAATGGTCACCTTGGTCTACGTATAGATCCAGAATTAGTGATGGCAGCTAGTCATATAGGGAAAAGTTATAGCCAGTAATGTCAATTTAATGTACTTACAATTCAAGACTCAGGCTAATTGTCATCAGCTTTAATTTCTATTATCGTTCAAACCAAACTGCATATCCTAATAGGTACAATTTGATATGTGCTCTTACGATAACTTCATTGAACAAATGTAAAGAAATCAAACAATGTTATATTATACCAATGCTACATTTATTGCTGCACAAACCAATGCATACACCCCAAAATGTACAGAGTGATACATACTTTTATGAAAATTGTACTGAAAGATTACATGGAAATTGTAAAATGGTGTAATATACCACTCTTGACTGTAATAAACAATACTTAAAAAAATAAAAGAAATGGGATGGAGAGAAGGTGCGGCTACTGTAGCAGTGATCATTCCAACACGTACTGTAATGTTAAGTTTACACAATTGTACTATGATCTTCATATTGATCATTGCTGCAATACCCAAAACTATATGGTTAGATTACTACAGTTTAGAACAACAGGGAAGTTGAAGGGGAAAAGTCCAGGAGCCCCTGGAGAATGGTCCTAGCAAAGCCTAGACCTGGAAAGGCAATCTAGTTTATAATGCTTTGGAAAAATATGCACAGAGGACCATGTTGTTGCTTTTAGGATACATCTAGAGGACCATGTTGTTGATTTTAGGATACATCTAGAGTCTAAGCCTTTCCAAAAAGCAGTAGGGAGGCCAAGACCCTGACAGAATGTGCCTCGACTCTGCCTGAAATAGTTTTGTTGTGGTGAAAATAACAAAAAGGTAATAGTCCTAGACAACTATTTGAAAATAGTCTGCTGTGACAAAGATTGTTCCTTCTTACCTTCACAAGAAATGAAAAACTGATCAGAAGCTCTGAATGATTTTGTTAAGAAGGGGGAAAAACAAGTTACGTACTCACCATAACGTTCCATCTGTGTTGTTCATTTTCATTCTTTAGCAACATATGGGTTCTTATCAATCTTCGGATATGATTGGCCTCTGTTTCACAGCTTGTGGATACTACAAGCTCTTGAGCTCCTCCCTTACCCACAATGCAGCAGACCCCCTCATTTCTCACATCTAGTTTGCAGCTTCCTATGTACCATGGAATAAATTTAAGATGGAAAGTCAGTATTTGGAGCTTAAACAGAAGGAACTTTGGTTGCTCAAATATTATCCTGTTCATCCAGAAGTCCCAAAGAGAAGACAGGTAGGGGACTGGAGGGAGGGGAGATGAGAAAGAATGAAAACAGACAACACAGATAGAACATTATGGTGAGTATATAACTTCTTTATCTGATGTTGTCAATTTTCATTCATTCCTAAACATATGTGACAGAGTCCCCAGCTACTTGAATCCCACGTGGACTTTAAGGAAGGATATTCCTAAGTACTGCAGAGCTGAAAGCAGCTCTTACCCTTGAGACCAGATCCAATTTGTAATGAGTAATAAAGGTATGAGTATTGGCCCAAGTCGCAGCCACACAAATATTGTCCAAGGAAGTCCTGGATAGAAAGGCTGATGAAGTTGCCATGGACCTGGTTGAATAGGCTCTTAAGGACTCTGGCAATGCCAAATCAAACTTTTTATAGACAAAAGAAATACAGTTTATTACCCATTTTGATACAGTTGTTTTTGAAACTGGTTCACCCAATCTGGTTTTTGAGGACACAGATAATTAATCTGATTTCCTAAACTTCTCAGCTCTGTGAAGATAAAAACATAATTCCCTATGAACATCTAATAAATGCAAAATGTATTCACCTTCATTTTCTACATTTGGGAAGAATATGGAAAGGTTAATAGTTTGATTAATGTTAGATCCTGACACCGCCTTAGGAAGAAAGGACTGCTTTTTAAAGACACCCTATCCTTATGAAAAATTAAAAAAAGGAAGCTTAGAGGATAAAGTTTCAAGCTCTGAAATTCTCCTAGCCAATGTTACAATTATCAAAAAAATAGTTTTCTAAGTTAACTATTTCAACTCACATTTTGAAGCTGGTTCAAATGGTTTTTGAGTTAAGGCCTGAAACATTAAATTCATATTCCAAGGTGGAGAAGGGTTCTTAAAAGGTGGTTTGAGTAAAAAGGCACCTTTTATAAAAGGCTTTACAAAGATGTGAAAAAGCCAAGGTAGAATTATCAACCTCTATACGAAAACTGGAAACACCAGCCAAATGAACCTTGACCGTAGAAGGACTAGCCCCTTCATTAAAGACAAAAACCAGAAATTCTAGAATTTTATATATAGGTGCTGAAAAAGGGTCCATGTCTTCTTGTTGAGCCCAAACCACAAATCTTTTCCATTTGCTTTTGTAAATCTTCCTAGTGGATTGCTTGTGGGAAGATAAAAGAATGTGGCATAGTGGAAAAGAGAGCTTAGGTTGCCTAGCTATTAACAGATGTGGAAAAACCATGCAGTCAGTTTTAGGCCCAAAATGAATCATGTCTGTCCGGTGAGACCGGAGTTCTGGATTTGGATCCAGAATCCAAGGTGGGTAAACTAGATGAGGCTAAAGAAAGAGAAACCAAATATGTCGAGGCAAATAAGAGGCAATGAGAATGACTTTGCTCTTCAGTCGGGATGCTTTCTATAGAAATTTGGGGATTAAGGGGGTTGGGGATAAGCATAGAAGAGACCTGGAGACCAATCATGAAGGAGAGCATCTCTCAGTGACTCCCCAAGTGGAGGAATTAGGGCAAAGAACCTGCTGTATTTGTTGTTCAGGGGAGATGCAAATAGGTCGCAGCATGGCTGGCCCCATTGGCAGAATATAATTTCTGTCACTTTCGAGTTGAGAGATCACTAGTGAGGTAATAGAATGGATCTGCTCAACTTGTCTCCTGTCACTCTGGATTTCCCCATTATATGCACTGCTATCAGAAATCAATTTGAAGAGCTCGCCTATTGCCACACTCTCATAGCTTGTCGACAAAAATGATAAGATCTGGTTCCTCCTTGTTTGCTGATGTGCCATACTTCAGACATATTGTTCATTTGAATCACAATTGTCCTGGAAGGGAGAGAGTCTTGGAATGCCTGCAACATTAGGAGTACTGCTCTCATTTCCAGCGCACTGATATGCAGGTTGGCCTCTTCAGGGGACCATGTGCCTTGAACAGTCTTCTGCAAGAAATGTCCCCCACACCTGATTTGGGAAGCGTCCAAGATCACTTTGGCCTTGGGCTGAGGGAAGATGAATTGACGACCTTGTAATATTTGATCTGAGCCTGAATTATGCTGATTTGGTGGACATAGGTTGGTGTGAAATGAACCAATGGGTTGCTAATGTCCATTGGAAGATTCTCATATGGTATCTTGCTAGTGGAAGTAGTACAATTGCTGTGGACATGGATCCCAAGATCTGCAAAACATTTCTGGCTGGCAGTACTGATTTCTGGAGTATCCTTCTGACTTGAATATGAATGGTTTGAGCCCTCAGTAATGGGAGAGACATTGTCATTGATGTTGTGTTGAAAAAAGACCCTGTGAATTCTAATGTTGAAGCTCAGATTTGTTGTGGTTTATTGTAATGCCGAGGTTGGAACAAATATGGAGTACATAGTTTTGAGCAGTTATCAGCAGATGCTTGGCTGAGATGGATAGGAGCCAGTCATCTAGATACAGAAGCACCTGGAATACCTGCAGTCTGAAATGAGCTGCTACTACTGCCATGTATTTGGTGAACACCTTGGAGGCTGTGGTGAGACCAAAGGGCAGTAATGACTGGCTCTCAGCCAGAAGCGTAGATACCTCACTTTTATGTTACAGTATGTATCCTGGAGATCTACTGAATTCCTCCAATTGTCCATGTGCAGGAAAGGCAATATGGACTGAACCGTGACCATCTGGAACTTGATATGCTAAACTGATTTGTTCAGATTGCTGAGATCCAAAATTGGTCTCCAGTCCTCTATTTTCTTTGGCACAAAACAGAATCTTGAGTAGGTTTCTGGATCCTTTCTGGTGTGGAGGGACCTCTTGGATGACTCTTTTATCTAACAACTTTTGAATTTCTGAAGCTGCTGCTTTCCTCTGACTGGGTGGAATGTTGGGAATTTTGTTCTGTAGCAGTGGTGGTGGTAGGGAAAAGGGAGTTATATAGCCTCTGAAAATAATCCTCTGCACCAAAGTATCTTTTGTTATATCTAGCCAGGCTCTCTGGTACAGGGATATGCAACCCCTGACTACCTCCAGAGGTGGGCAATCGGGCTTCTTTTCAGGAGTGCTGATAAGGTCTCTCAGAAAAAGAATCTCTGGATCCCTGGTTTTGCAGGCTTCCTCTGCTGTGTGGGAGGCATCTACCATTTGAGTTCCCCCTTCTGCCCCTGGGGAAACTCTATCCACGTGGATCATGAGAAGGTGCCTGGGATTTCCTGTACCATATCTTTTCACCACCTCATTGATTCCTGGAAAAGGTTCTTTGAGGGGTCAAAAAATGTACTCTCACAGCAGACAGGGTCTTACCATCTTTTTCGCACCTGGAGAGCGTGTCTTTCACTTTCGGGATGAATAACAAGCTTCTGTCAAAGGGAGCATTGATGAAAGATGACTTGAAGAGCTCTGCAAAGTTACACAGACAGATACAGGCATGCCTTCTGATGGAATGGCTGAATGCACTGCTCTTGAGGCTCCTTCAGCTGCATGTGAAATAAGCCTTGTAGAGGAATTTGAAATAGACTGAAGGGTCACTAATTGTGAAGCAATGGAAGACTCTGCCTCGGCAATACTAGTCCCCAAGAGGGACTATGAGAGTTCCTTGATCTAATCTCTCTGTAATCTGGCAAAATGTGCTAAGTAATTCAGGGACCTGACAGCAAAGGTCAATGATACATATACATGCTTCCTGGACCTGTCCAGTGCCCTAGACTCCCTCTTAGGGGGATGAACAGAAGAACTCTGTTCCAACAGTTCTTTCTTAGTGCCTGCTGCCTAGACCATAGCATCCACTGGTACTCCTTTGTTCCAAAATTCCCTTCTCTTCAGTGGTGTCAGGCTCCTATCTGGTCTCTTGGGGATCGGGTCTACAGAATCTGGTTCCTTCCACACCCACTGATAGATCAAATCAATGAGCTCATCAGTGGGTGGAGTCACCCAGGAAGTAGATGGGCCAGTACCAAATGCCTCCAGGAATACCGATTGCTCTTGAGAAGGGCTGTCAGTAGACCATCCACACCTCTGTTTCAGGATCTATAAAATGTCTCCCAATCAGACGTCATCAGGTGGTAATCTTGGGGACCCTTCCCTCTCATCAAAATCACTATCTTGTGTGACTGACTTCTGAGGGGAGTCTAAGGGCCTCCTCTTGCACTTCCTATTCCTAGGGACTTCTTCGGTGGGATGTTCCTGGGATGTTCCAGAGAAGTATCGGAAGAGATAATTATGCCCTGTGGGGTCACCTGGAGATTTTGGTCTGGTTGTTCCTGCAGAGTAGAATGCTGAGGCTCACAACACAAAGACATCTGAGAAACGGAAGGAAGATCCAAGGAAAGAGGAGGGATATGATCTCTAGAAGAGAAAACACTCTCTGCTACCTCGAAGGCAGAATGTCCCAGGGAGAAGGAAACTGTCAGTGCCAGGAAGGCATGCCTGTGGACTGACACCTCCCTCTGACCCAAAGACACTGCCCCCAAGGCAGGAGTCAGAGCCAAGCTATCGAATGCCAAGGTACCGAGGGGCAGAGAGACCTCTGACAACTATGGAGTTGACACTAACCCCTTGGATCCAACAATGAAGCTTTGTGTCCGAGAGCTGTCTGGCTCCAAAAAGGTTGGAGCCAGTGCACTGAGAGTAGACATCAAATCTGAAAACAGAGGCATCGTTGGATCCAAAACAGATGGTTCCAAAAGTCTTGGATCCAAGGGCTCCAAAACCAAAGGACAGATCTGGGAAGGAGCCAGAACTGGTGAGATTGTATGAGTAGAGGTTTCTGGACCTGTTGGGGTAGGAGCTGGGAGAACTCCCATCTGAATTTGTGTCAAAAGAAACTTCCTCATTATTCTGTCCACATCCGCTTCAGTGAGACTTCTGGATGAATGGGAAGAAGCAATGAAGGGAGATCTGTGTCTTTCCAGGAAGGGCGATGAGAGCCTAGAGGGAACTGGATCCATGGAAGATGTATATCTTTTCCTTGGTAAATGTCTGTATTCTGAATGGACGGATCCGAAGAGACAAATCTGGTGAATGAAGTTGTCGGATCCAAGGATTTTAGTGTCAGAGCAGAAGTTTTCCGAGTCTTCTTCTGAGGCACCGATGTCAGATCCAAAGAAGATTGAGAACAGCTAAGATGCTCTGAAGGCCTCTTTTTTGCCTCCTTTTTCTCATGCCTGGAGGTTTGACCTGCAGTTAGTGACTCTCCAAATGCTGACGGAAGAAGATCTTTGAGGATGAAGTTATTTTTTTTCCTATCAATGACAGCTGTAGGGTTAAAGATTTAATATATGGAGCATCAAGCCTGCAAATGCTCTGGTCCGAAGCAATAAACACAAAGAGTATGTGAATCAAACAAAGGAATCTTGTATCCGTTTATCTGCCATAATAACAGCAAACACAGTACCACACCAGAAAGAAAAAAATAAGTAGAGAGAAGAAACGCTACTACTAATTACAAAATTTTTAACAATTTTTTTTTTTTAAATCAGAAGAAAAGTACAATAGAGCTACCAGCAATGGTATGTCGAAAAATACTGATCAACGGTACTAGAAATAAAAAAGAGGAATTACCAACTATGGTCATTTCGAATTACTCAAAAGTGAGTAAGAAAAAAATGCAACAACTATAATAAATACGAGAAAAATAGCAAAGAATTACCAGTGATGGCAATAAAGAAACTACCAGAGATAAGTCAAAGGCAAAGGGAAGAAAAAACTATGACAGAAAAAAGAAAAAAATTAATAACTAATCATATTCTCAGAACAAACACACTTGAGAGCTGTAACCACAGCCATTCACAATGATGGCAAATGAGATCTGGGGAATGAGGGGGCTGCACTGTTATGGGTAAGTGAGGAGCTCGAGAACTTGGAGTATCCACAAGCTTTGAAACAGCGACTGAGTTGGATCTGAGGATTGGATCCAAACCCATATATTGGAGAATTAATGAAAACTGACAACATCAGATTCACAGTTGCCTGAGACAGAAGTGAGTCACCACAAGGATGTTGGGGGATTCCTTTTGAATCAATATATTTTGTCAGATTTGAAATGTAGTTCTCCCTGTTTTGGAAAATATAAATAATACTGTATATTATTGCCTTTCAACTCTTAGTGTCAATCTGTCTATTACTGTTATTTGTACATTGGAGACTCTCCCCAGGCCTCCAGTGTAAATCGGGCCTGTCCACAGTCAAACTTTCCCAGTAAACAAAGGCATTACATAAATATAGAATAAATAATTCTACTGAGACTGTTTATTTTGTTTCTTGCTTAAATTGGATGAGGCAGCAGAAAATCCCTTGGTAAATTTAGAGAAGTGGATCTATCTGAGAGATTTCCTGAATCAGCTTACGCCTTTTATCACAGTTTTTGATAACCTCTGCAGAGGTTCAAAAACTAAGACATTGGTAACCTCCAAACTCTGGACCCCACGCAGTTTGGGTTTGTGAAAGGCAGATCATGCCTTCTGAACCTGATTGACTTCTTTGAGGCAGTCACCAAAGCCGTAGATGAGGGTAAGGTGGTTCACACAGCCTATCCTGACCTCGCCAAGGCTTTCGACACCATCCCCCATTCTGGAATTATAGCTAAACTCATTAAACTAGGTATAAATCCCTACGTCACAAGATGGGTTGCCAACTGGCTCACTGACAGAACCCACACTGTAAAAGTTGCAGACTCCAAATCTGACTTCAAACCAGTGACAAGTGGGGTACCACAGGGTTCAGTCCTGGGACCTCTCCTGTTTGGTATCTACTTCTCTGAAGTACAGGCTAACACAGAAGGCCTCTGGCTAATGAAGTTCGCAGATGACTGCAAACTAGGAGCCATAGTTGAGTCCCCAAATGATGTGGACATCCTACAGAAGGGCCTCACTGAGACAAATGCCTGCTGTCAGAGGCATGGCCTCAAGCTCAATGCCAAAAAGTTCATTGTCATCCCCTTTGGGAAAAACTCTGTACCCATGAACTACCACATAAACGGCAGTCTACTTAATGCTGAATGTGTGATAAGAGACCTTGGGACCCAGGTGGACAGTAGCCCCTCCTTTGATAATCACATTGCCACAGTAGTCAGGAAATCCTTCTATGTGGCACACCTCATCCATTGTTCCCCTCTACTCGGCACTCATTAGACCCATTATAAAGTACAACACCCCTTTTGGAATGTTCCTCACAAGACATCTGCAGCAGCTGGAAAGGCCACAGAAGTACCTCACAAAGAGGATTACTGGCCTCAAACAGATGCCCTACACTAACCGTCTTAAAAAACTCCAGCTTTACTCTGTAGCATATTGCCTACTCTGAGGAGATCTCTGCCTAACATATAAAGCTATGTTAAACCCAGAGCTGTTGGGCATGCTACACCTAAAGAATTCCCAACCTCTCTGAGCTACACGCTCTAGGGACATAAACCTTGTCACCACAATAAACAGGACATGCTGGAGGGATAGATTCCTGTCCCAGAGCTTCCTATACTCTGGAACAAGCTACCCATCTATGTCAAACAAAGTTCCTCATTAGCCACTCTTCAAGAAAAATCTTGATGAGTGGATAGGAAATAGGAAATACACCATGGGGATCACTTCTGTTGCTCTGCTTGACAGGGGCACAGGAAATTAACATTCTTGGGTGGCGTAAGCCAGGGAACCTTGTTGGCTAGGCTTACGTAGGCCCTTGGGCCGATAGCCTAGTACCTACCTATGAACCTATAAATCTCTGTCCAAAGGAGAATTCAACATTTCATTTTTGACATCTTCTGGGAGTTTCTGAGAATTCAGTCAGGTAAACCTCCTCAAAATAGTACAGGTTGCCACAGCCATGGAAGCAGTACCTACAGAGTCATAGATACACTTTAAATGAATGGTGACCTGAGACACAGAAAAAAAGTGGACTACACAAAGCAGGTTTTTCTTCACAAGAGGAAACTGCAGCCAAAAATTTACTCATACATTCACAATTTGTCAGAATAAAATTTTACATATGAGCCTGACAATTCAGAATTCTAAAAATAAAAGTTGTAGAAGCATGCACTTTTTTCTAAACTTATCAATAGCTCTTTCATCCTTGTCAAAAGGAGAAGGATTAGAATTAACAAAATCCTTGACATCATCTGGATTAACTACAATTATAGCTGCTGGGTCAGGACTGGGATGAGTGTATAAAAGCTTGAAAGAATGTAGAATTTTTACAATTTATGTGCTTTCTTAGGAGCAGCAGGTTCATTGTCAGGGAAACCACAGGCTACGCTGACAGCACCGGGGGAAATGGGTGAAGGTTCTGGGAATTGTATTGATAGCAGTTCCTAGTATTTTCTAAGGGACTGAGAAACCTCACTGTTCTCTCACTGAACTCAATGTAACATTCTTGAAATACTCTCAAAAAAAAAACTGAATTCCTCACAGGGAGAGTGAGGTACCATACTTTTCAAAGACTCTGAATCATAAACTGGAATTGAAAACCTGCATCTCTCCCTTCACATTTCTCTACAGATTCAACATCATGAAACTCTAAAGGGAAAGAGGAATCTCTTTCCCTTTTACCAGAAGGCACCTTACAAAGACAGTCAGTAGCCTATACAAGACTCTGAGTCAAGCCCAATAAAATGCTCCTGCCTCAAGAAACTGACACAGGAGAAGTTACATGCTTAGGTTTGTGTCTCCTTTTGACAGAAAAGGTGTGGAAATAGATCTAGTATTTCCAGCAAGAACTTCATCAAGGATGGGCATAACATTCTAGCTAAGTAAGGCCCCTTCTCCCATAACCAAAAGTGTCTCTGTCTTGGCCACTGAGGGGACCAAACAGCCACAGAGGACATGGCTAACCCTGGGTCCATGTTGGTTGTATGGACAACACCAGAAGGATCCGAGGAAAAAAATGAGTCGTCTGTGGAGCCACAAGCTTTGGTCACAGCAGTGTCACTCATCCGTGGCTGAGGCAAATTACTAGCCTGCTGTTGTGGCAAAGGCTGCTTAGTTTACTTTTTTGTGGCTAGAAGAAAATCAAACCAAAGGGTCAGTACTTTGTTCCATAGTCAAGCTGTAAATGGTGCTTGTTTCTTGTGGAAGCTTAACAGCAATAGTTTGTAAGTAAAGAAGTAAAATAAATACAATTTCTCAACAGTTTTCAACCTTTTACCACAAAAGCAAAAAAGTGTGCTTCCATTTAAAAGTACATAAAAGTAACATTACAGTCAAAAAATACTTTTCAATAGTTTTAAAATAGCTATTTTTCACAAAAATCTAGTCTAAACAACAAAAAGTAGCACAGATTTTTTTTTCCCAGAAGGGAACATGTCTGACTAGCAATGGAAAAGTGTCAGCAGAGGAGTGTACTTCTTTGTAGTGGGAAAATTCTGAGGTGCTTGGCACCCAAACCAGTCTTTTTAGTCAGCTCAGCTCAAGCTGACCAACTGATGGTCTGGGTGCATAGAAGGTACCCTGAAGCTTTGGAAGCTGGCCAGCTGTTATATCCTTGGCAGGATATAACCCATATAGCTTGCGCTTACTGCAGCAGTGATCAATATGAAGAACATCAGAGCCAGCCATTATCATTTCAAATCTTCATGCTCTTATTGGTTGACCCTTCACAGTCCAAGGCTATTTAAACAAACCTAAGCTTCTCATACTACAGGTGGAATCTCTCTTCTAATCAGGTTGGCAGATTTTCCACTTCTAACCTAAGCTAGATTTGCATGGCTTTGATATATTTACTCTTGATGTGAACTGCACCTATTGATTCAAACTAAAACTGGCTTCCACAGCACTGATTCTGCAAATTATATAATTCACATTATACTTTACATCTTTTTTGCAATCAAGGAGAGTCAGCAATCAGACTACTTCCTGTAATAAGAGTACAAAGCCGGCTTTCAAAACAATATAAAATTACTAACCAAGCTGTGTCCACGAACGTCATTTGGCACTTCATGAGTCTTCGCTCCTGTTTCATAATCCCAGATCTGAATTAATAAATATAAATGATTTGTTGATAAACTATGTTATTAATTAAAACTGAATAAAATCCACACGGCTTCAAAATAAACACCAATAAACCAAATAAGAAGCCTCCACGGTAAAACAATAAAGCCCCAAACAGCCTGGAATCCTTCTCAAAACTTTAACTAAGCACAAAAATCCACCACAAACGTTCACAGTACGTTTTCATTTAAAACATACTTCATCAGATGTGGGCTGGCATTAATCTATGCCTCATATAAAGTTGGCAAAAAGGCTACAACGTAATAATTAACCAATCACATTCTAAGTCTAATTAAAACATATTGAAGCCTATTGAATGCTTACTAGTTCGTAAAAAACAAGCAAAACACAAGTTTGAAACCTATTATGATTTTAAATGTCCATTGTCATTTTAATAGCCACTTCATATTAAAAAATGTTATATTTATTATTCAACTGACACATAAAATCCATCACTTTAATAAAAAGTTCATCACTTTAATTAATAGTGTTAATACCTGATTTTAATGTTCTTTAAAACTGACTGGTCTATTATTTACCATAGTGCGCCTCTAGTGTTTTTTTTTTTACAATGAAACATTTGTGATAACTAAAAAAATGCATATGAATAAAATCTCTAGCTTAAGAATAATACTTTACCATAAAAATAATTCATATGAATTAAAACGCACTAAAAAAATATGTTAAAAGCATCATTGAAAAGCCTTTGAATAATGCATTAATCCACAAATTTCACGAAAAAACATGGTCCTTTTGAAACATGATCAAGGTAAAAATGTAAGAACAATAAAGAAATATATACATAATAAAATACATACATAATAAAATAGTTAAGTTCCACAAATCAATCAATCCTAAAAAAATCCATTAAAAAGTGTTTAGTGCAAACAAGATGCTTAATAAATGTACTTCTTCCACCCTACTTTTGAGCATATTATTATGTGTGCTTAAATTACTGAATTATAATTTAGCTGCTCTAAGATTGAGTAGGCGAGTTATAGATATGTATTCATTTAGGTCTGGGAATTTATTGGCCTCACGGGTGACCACAGTTCTCTATATTCAATACATTCTTCCCAAAGACCACCTCGACCATCTTTTTTGATCCTTTCCAAAACAAAAAATAAATAAAAGGCATTTGTACATATTTGTTTGTGCAGAGTGTTAGTTTCTTTCTTTGTAAATCATAAATGTGCTCATAAATTCTCCTTCTGTGCCTGCACTCTATCTTCCCTGTGCAAAATGCCTCACAAGTTTGACATTTCGCTAAATATATCAGGCCACTAGATTCATAGTTATAAAAGTCCCTTCCCTCTAGGGTTACCCTTCTACTTTCTAAGATAACACTATCCGTGTTATAAATGTGGGCACATTGCTGACAGTGCCCACATTTGAAGGTCTCCTTTCACTTTCTACACACGTTTCTTGATTAATATCAGTTTCCAGTAGCTTCTTTAAGTTAAACAAATTCCTGTAAACTACCTTTAATTTCTCTTTTTGTAACTTATCTAAGCCAGTGAAGGCTAAAAACATGTTCATTCCTTTTCCATAATTTCTCTAACCATTTTGGAACTCCCATTAAATTCTAAACTTAATGCATAATTATAATTGTCACTTTCCACATTATTCACCTTTTTCTCCTCAGGGAAATCAATACCTAGGATTAGTTTAAAGTCATTTGACCTCCTAACTGACACTTCTTTTTCAATTTCATTAGTTAACTGTTCTGAGTATTCTCTCATTCTGAACATATTATTTAACAATTTTTTCTCTGTTTCAAAATCTTCATTCTTAGACGTCATTCTACTGGACCTTATGTATCGTCCTTTTAATATGTTTTTCTTATAATGCATAGGGTGTGCACATTCAAAGTGTAAATATGAGTTAGAAAATGTATTTTTTCTATACACCCTTGAATTAAACTTTAAGTTGCCCTTGTAGATTTTGACGTCTAATTATTGCAACTTCTCCTGGTCTATCTTATATGTAAATTTTAGGAAGTCAGTACTTTAATTTAAATAGTGAATGATCACCCTTGAGGCCAATACATTCCCAGGCCTAAATGAATACATATCTATAACTCCCCTACTCAAACTTAGAGCAGCTAAGTTATAATTCAGTAATTTAAGCGCACACAATAATATGTTCAAAAGTAGAGTGGAGGAAGTACATTTATTAAGCATCTTGTTTGCACTAAACACTTTTTAATGGATATTTTTTAGGGTTGATTGATTTGTGGAACTTACTGTTTTATTATGTATGTATTTTATTATGTATATATTTCTTTATTGTTCTTACATTTTTACCTTGAGTATGTTTCAAAAGGACTGTGTTTTTTTTTCATGAAATTTGTGGATTAATGCATTATTCAAAGACTTTTCAATGATGCTGTTAACATCGTTTTTTAGTGTGTTTTAATTCATATGAAAAAGAAGTTATGGCTTACCATAACATTCAATCTGTGTTGTAGATTTTTGTTCATTCATTAACATTAGGACCCTCGGTTCCATCCTCGGAACCGATACGTCCGTTTCTAACCTCGCGCCAGCCAAAAACTCTCAGCTAAGACCCATTCATAATGCCCCTCTCCTAGTTACTTCAGATCGAGTTTGCCCACCCTTAGATAGTAGATGTAGTAATAGAAAAAAAAATAGTAGGAGGCTCTGTCTGAGCAAATACTAACCAGGAGTTCCTACAGTCCACCAGGAGTCCAGGCAGGGGAAGGTGGGCAGGAAGTAATGAATGAACAAAGATCTACAACACAGATGGAATGTTATGGTAAGACATAACTTCTTTATCTGACATTGTAAATCTTTGTTTATTCATTACCATTAGGACAGAGTCCCCAGCTACTTGAGTCCTGGGTGGCCTTAAGGAAGGATATTCCTGAGCACCATAGAACCAAAAGATGCTCGTCCTCTGGAGGCCAAATCCAATTTGTAATGAGATATAAAGGGATGAGGTCTTGCCCAAGTGGCTGCTGTGCAGATATCATCCATAGAGGCTCTGGAATGAAATGCTATAGAAGTAGCCATAGATCTGGTAGAATGTGCCTTTATTCTGGAAGGTAAGGTAATAGATACCAGGTTCTCTCACCACGAAAACACAGGATCGCAATGTCAAATTAGGTAGCAGAACTTTGTAGCAAATCAAGATATAAATCAGCAAACTGGCTAGAAGAAATCAGCATCAATCCAGTAATAAACGAAAAAAGAAATTTATTTAGTGAGCGCTTTTGCATAGCACCTACTACGCTTCATCAGACACTACAAAATCATATAGGGTTCTGTTTATATATTAAAAAAGGCGCCAAAAACAACAAACATAATGAGTTAATTGAATGAGATGTTATCAATCAAATGTAATTAGCTTAGTTTCACATTTGGTTGTAAGCGAGCTAAAATAGCAAGCTGAGATAACATATTCAAGCTCACATTGGCAACAACATAGAGTGTCATCTTGCTAATGCTGTAAAGCTCATTTGAATTAAACTAAATACACATTCATTAAAATGTAAAATATAATAACATGTTTAGTTTGTATAGGTTATAAATATTATGCAGAATGTCAACTGGTTTATCAGTTTAAGTCTCATTTAAAATATGAAGGTATGGATAGCTTATTCTGTTGGCAGATAAAGGTAATGACGTTTCTAAGCCAGAAGGATAAAGTCACTTTGGAAACAGGTTTACCCAATCTGGGTCCTGCAAAGGCCACAAACAATTGATCTGTTTTCCTGAAAGATTTAGTCCTGTCCAAATAACAACGAAGCTGCTGATGCACATCAAGGGTGTGCATAAAGGTACTCCCCTCTGTTAGAATGCTGAGCGAAGAAAACCGGCAGGTCAATATATTGGTTAATGGAAAAGCCAGAAATGCCCCTGGGCAAGAAAGAAGGGTCAGTACGAGAGGACACCCTATCCATGTGGAAGATCAAGTAAGGAGTCTTGACACTCAAAGCCTCCAGCTCAGATTCTCTTCCCGCTAAGGTAAGTGCTACTAGAAATAAGGTTTTCCATGACAAAAATTGCAAATCACATGAATCAAATGGCTCGAAAGAGAACCTGTGAGAGACTGAAGTACCAAAGTCAAGTCCCAGGGTTCTAAGGGAGGCTTGACCGGTGGTTTTACAGGTAATAGTCCTTTCAGAAAGGTCTTGCATAGGCGGTGTGACATAACTGAAAAATTATCAAGATCATGCTGAAAATTGGCGATAGCTGCTAAATGTACAGTGATCGTCGAAGCTGCGGCTCCTGCATGCAAAACAGTAGACAGGTATTGTAGGATCTTTTGAATAGGCATAGAGAAAGGGTCTAAGTTCTGATCTTTGGCCCAAATAGAGAACCTAGTCCATTTAATAGAATAAAATTTCCTAGTGGAAGGTTTGCGTGAAGCCAGAAGAATTTCATGAACAGAAGATAGGATGTCAGGCAGCCTGGCAATCATTGGAAGTGAAGGAACCAAACTGTGAGCTTGAGACTGGTAGGAAATAGGCTTAGGTTGTAGGCGACAGTGAGAAAAGGCTAACTTGACTAAAAATTAATAATTTTGAAGAGAAACTGTCTTAAAATTAACAAGTTTCTACTTAGCTTTGAGAGAGATGGCTAGCACATCTGACTAGGAACTTGGCAAACGAGATCTGAAGTAACTAGGAGAGGGGCATTATGGATACGCCTTAGCTGAGAGTTTTTGGCTGGCGCGAGCTTGGAAACGGCTGTATCGGTTCCGAGGACGGAACCAAAGTCCTTATGGTAATGAATAAACAAAGATTTACAACATCATATTTATTTTTATGGTAAAGTATTATTCTTATACTAGAGATTTTATTCATAGGCATTTTTTTAATTATCACAAATGTTTCATTGTAAAAAAAAAAAACACTAGAGGGAGCTCTATGGCAAATAATAGACCAGTCAGTTTTAAAGAACATTAAAATCAGGTATTAACACTGGGGCGGTCATGGTGGTGCAGCGGTAAGCGTTGCTGCCTCACAGCAAGAGGTTATCCGGTTCAATCCTCAGCTGGGGTGCCTTCTGTGCGAAATCTGCATGTCCTCCCTGTGGTCGCGTGGGTTTCCTCTGGGTGCTCCAGTTTCCTCCCACATCCCAAAGACATGCTGTAGGTGAATTGGACACTCTAAACTGGCCCTAGGTGTGAGTGTGTGCATGTGTGTGCCTTCTGTGGAAGGTTGGGCGCCGGGCTGGCAACTTGACACTGTAAAACTCCACTGCCAATCATGAGCGGACAGGTGATCCACTGTGGCGACCCCTAACCGGGAAAATCCGAAAGAAGAAAATCAGGTATTAACACTATTAATTATAGCGATGAACTTTTTATTAAAGTGATGGAACATTTTTTAATATGAAGTGGCTATTTAAATCACAATGGACTTTTAAAATCATAATAGGTTTCAAACTTGTGTTTTGCTTATTTGTTACAAACTAGTAAGCATTCAATAGGCTTCAATATGTTTTAATTTGACTATGAATGTGATTGGTTAATTATTACGTTGTAGCCTTTTTGCCAACTATATATGAGGTATAGATTAATGCCAGCCCACATCTGATGAAGCATGTTTTAAACGAAAACGTATTGTGAACGTTTATAGTGGATTTTTGTGCTTAATAAAAGTTTTGAGAAGGATTCCAGGCTGTTCAGGGCTTTATTGTTTTGCCGTGGAGGCTTCTTACTTGGTTTATTAATGTTATCAATTAAATTACAGATACTCAAGAGCTTAACAGTTTTCATTTTGTTTGATATTCATTTTCTATCTCACTACATTCCTTGCAGTTGTATAGTGTGGCATTTTGCCTGACCTGTCACTTAAACATACAATGTCTCAGATTTTACAGGCAGTCAAACATCTACCCATGGTCCTGATACAGCAGGTGCCTACTATGGAAGTGATACAGATTTGAGGGGTGGTATCAATCTGAGGGGATGCTAGTGAAACAAATCGCTGGCATTGCTCTGCATTTCTCCCATTGGTATGATGGTGTTGTAATTATTCAACAAAAGTGACCTAGTTTGGACGGAATGTACTCTAATCTGGCAGTAATCCCCTCTTGCCCAATGACTTTGAGTAGGCTTTCTTGGTTACCAGTTACACTGCAGCACCAGAGTCCCAGGCTACACAGGAAGCAGGAGCATCAGATGCTGTCTGCTTCAGTCTTGACTGCGGCATGTAACACTATCACCTACAAGATCATGCTGTTTCTCATCCACCACAGTTTGTAGCAGGTCTACATCTGTAGCATTAAAATAACTCTAACTCACCTGTAAAGCATTATCCTTCCGCCAAGAGCCAGTCAAAATCTGATTGGTCGTGGGGTCAATCTGTAGAGCATCTCCGCACACATGGGGACCAAACAATTTCCTGTTTACATGTGAAAAAAAAAGGAAAATGTATAGATGTTAATAGTTATCACAATATATTTTCAAAACTGAGGTCTAACTGCAACCCTCTCTCTTGCCCTTTAATTTTTACTCCAAGACTTTATCTGATCCAGATGTCACTGATGGACCTTTGAGCCCACAAATCCACTTTATCCTTCTTTACTGAAGTTTACCATGGATTTGACTACCATTAACCCCAGTATCTAGGTTTTGCTAGGCTTGCTGGGATACACCTCAGATTTGGGTAAAGGATGTCCCATGGGTTTGCTATCCCTTCTTCTGCTTGCATACGTTTTGGCAAAGCCTCATTGCAAAATGATTGTGGTAGAATGCGAGATAAAACACAGGGCTGAACAGGGTGAGGGGGGTGCTCTAAAGTTTTGCAGGAAAGCAATCTTTTACTGTGTGGGATGACAATAATAAGTGCTATACTGGCACACTAATGTGGCATTTTAGCTTTTTTTTCCCTGCTCCTCTCACAATTAAGAATTAAAGTGCAGAATAAAAGACAATCACAAAGACTAAAGACTGTGCAATTCTTCCAGTTTAGTGATATTTCTATAATAGTAGTGAAACATTACTCCACTCCCTCCCCTGAGAAAAAACGTGCACTGTATACTTTGAATCATTCTAGATATATCTGCTACTGACACTCTTGGCTCCAACTGTGAACCACAGCAAATGTAACCCACTGTCATTGTCTTCTAGATGAATGAAACAGAACCACAGACTTCCTGTTTGAATCATGCTTATGTGTCCTCATAGTAATTTCTTTGTCAACGTTCAAGCCATTTCTCCATCAGTGCTTGGTACTCTACACCATGCAGTTCCTGAAGAACTTCTTAGATGATATTTTTTCAAAAAGGTGAGGTTTACTGTTGCCAGTTTACTAAGTAGTTGGGTTCCAATAATGTCTCTCGACAAGACAACAAGTACACCCAAACTGTTGTTGCAAGAGTGCCAACATCATTATGCAAACCATAATTAGTTTCAGGAAGCTTTTTCAATGCTGAATGTTAATGTGCATAAGTAATATACCAGAGATATAAGTAGGAGAAAGGACAGGAGAAAATTATATATTATAATTATGTTCTGAAGAAGTTCCGTATTTACGATTTTGGAATGAAAGTGCTTAACTTCTTATATTAAAGATTTGTGGATTTTATTGGCTGACCGTTTTTTTTTTATTTTGCATTTGTGCTGTACTGCAACTGGTATTGCGTGTTTATTATTTATTATATAAGAGGTATAAATAATATGCAAATTTGTTCAGCAAGGTACAGATTTTACTGCTAAGTGTTTTGTTTTTATAAACAGGATGCACATGGTAAAAGAAATAGAAATGAAACTTGTACAGCCCTTGATCTGGAGAAACCATAAAAATTAAGGAGTCATTTTTTAATTTAAATGCATTTATTTAAACTGTATTTGCTATAATATTGCTACACACTCAAGTGTGCTAACTTGCAATGCATTTGAATTGTTTTACTGCTGTTTTAGCTGCTTTTTGTTAAAAAAAAGTTCTAAGCTTGTTTCTTACCTGTCCTGTAACTAGTCTAGTCCAGATACAGAATTGCTCTATCCAGGACTGTTTGTAAACTTCTGAGTCCCCCAAGCCTTTCTGTGTTGGATGGAAGCCTTCTAGCTTATCAGTGGGAGTGGTAAACACTAGGTAGCCTATCTACTACAACAGGAGTGGTTTCTGGCCCAGAAATTGTAGTTTATTGAATGTTTAGGCAGTTTTCCATCCCCTTCAACTTTCTGGTTTAAAAGCCCACATTTGCAAGGGTTTGCACTTGTTTAAGCGCCGCTCAGCGGCGCCAAGCTGAGGTAAACTATTAATGGTGTTACAAAGTCTGCTTTTCAGCTTTTTACTTAGATCTTGCTAGTTCTTTCTCTCTTGCACTTCAAATAGCCTAATCACTTTGCACTTAAACAGGTTTTTGTAGCAATTATTATAGCACACCTAAGATCAATCAGCACTAGTCAGTCTTCATAGAAATAGCTCCAGTACTTACTAGTTATGACCACCCCTCCTGGCATGATTAAATAACAGTTATCTGTGCTTTCTTCTATTAACCTGGTGCACTTGGGCATTCTGAGGCAGTCTAGCAATTGCCTCATGTACACAGACAACCCTCTCCTCTTACCTCCCAACACTCAGATTTGTGAGAGATGCACTTATATCAGCAAACTGGACGCTATGCACTCTCCAGCCAAGTCCAGATTAGCTGGTCAAGAAGAGAAGGTCAACACCTGCACCACACCACATGGAACATATAGCCCTTCAGAACACCCACTATCACAGCTCTCACATAAAACCACAAACTACACATCCACCTTTGCAGAGGCACTCAGTAGAAATTTACCCAAACTGCAGAGGCCTCCAAGACAGAAATGCACTCGACCACCACAACACAGCACAAACCACAGAACACATACCTCACCTCCACAGTATGCCCCTCAACCTAAGCCCCTAAGGCTAAACACCTTGCCCAATACACTAATCATAGGTGACTCAATAATGAGGCACACAGACGTCCCACTCACTAGGTTGAATAAGGAGAAGGTAACAGTCAGCTGTCTATCAGGTGCCAGAATCCGACACATAGCACACGCACTCAAGTCACTACGCAACAAGTACATGTATGACTCTGTCACTGTCCATGTGGGTGTGAATGATCTAAGACACACCTCCCTGGACTACATGAAAAGAAAAATGGTGGAGCTCTTGGATTATGTGGACCAGGCAGGTATGACACTAGCCCTGAGTAGTATCCTACCATCACCTAGAATGATACCGCAGTACAAACAAAAAATAATTGACTTCATTCTAAGGGGATCCAGTATCTATCTGCTTGGGATGATATGATTGACAGACCTCGATGCTTTGCGAGAGATGGGCTGCATCTGTCACTCCTGGGTTTCTGGGTACTGGCTAAGGCTCCTGCCACCCCTATAGTGCCATTTTTAGACAGTGTTCCGAAGACCAAATTACCACAGTAACAGCTATAAATAAATGCAATCTGAGGGTTATGCTGCTCAATGCTAGATGTCTAAATCTCAAGATGCACTCGCTCGAAGCACTCCTCAAAATGGAGAACATCGACATTTGTGCTGTAACAGACACCTGGTTCAAAGCAGCAGAAAGCACCCCTGCGCTACCAGGCTATAACTCATTCCACATCTTTCAGCCTCAGAATATGGACCAAAGCTCCAGAGGTGGTGGTGTCTCCATATTCATAAAGGATATGCACACCTCCATTTAGTAGCCCAGCATAACGCATCTGAGATACTTAAGGTACAACTGACCCTGGGTAAGACTGCAGTCCAGGTCATAGCCTGCTATAGGTCCCCAATCATGTCTCCAGACTCTCACTCCACGTTCCTAATCACCCTGGAATCTATCACGGTCCAACCCAACACTGTCATACTAGAAGACTTCAACTATCCCTCCATCAACTGGGAAAACTACTCAAGCACCAATACATGAGCCCAACACTTCCTGGAATTCATCAAGTCCAATGCCCTGAACCAGCTCATTCTGACCCCCACTAGAGGAAGCAACATCCTTGACCTGGTTATTACTAACATGGGCAACCGTTGCTCTACACCAATAGTCAATCCCTCCGTGGTCAGATCCGACCATGGAAATCCACATCTCACCCACACCCCCCTGCAAAGGTAACCACCTTGAAAATCTTCTCCAAAGCTGACTTTGGACTCCTAAAAACAGAGGTGGCTAACTTCATGGCACCCATGCCAATGGAAAATAGCTGCATGATTGCCGAATCATACACCAATGCACTGTATGAACATGTATATAAATGCATGGAACTAGCCATACCCAACAGAACCAAGACACTCTCCTCCAAAAAAAAAATGAAGCCAATCTGGTGGTCTCCTGCCATTAATAATCTCTACAACAGAAGGAAAAAACTGTTGCAAAAAAAGAAAGTCCCAAGACTGGAAAAACTCCCTTATTAGCCTCAACAAAAATCCTCTAAAGCCAGCTATGAAGGCAGAATTGCAGCAGATGCTAAAAACGATCACAAAGCTGTTTATAGTTATATCAAGAACCTCCACGGCAATACCCAGATGTGCTCTGAGATACTGCACAAGGGTACCACCTATACTGAGCCAACAGATATTGCCAACATCCCGACCGACAGATTCAGTGCCAACTTTACCCCTCTCCCCCCAAAGGACCAATCACAACACCGGAAGAATTCCAGGCACCCAGCATTACTGTAGCCCAGGTTAAAGCTGCATTGTCCAAGGTCAAGAATACAGCTTCCATGGGACCTGATAATATCCCTGGCTGTGTTCTACATGAACTACAAAGTGAACTGGAACTACATCTGTGTGGCCTTTTCAGCCACAGCCTCACCTCAGGCTTTGCCCCTACTGAATGGCGCACTGCTACAGTCATCCCTTTCCATAAACGGGGAGCAACTACAGACTCTGGGAATTATTGCCCCATTAGCCTGACAAGTCTGATATGTAAAGCTATGGAGCACATCATCATAGACCTGATTAACAAAGATATAGGAAATCTCCAAACTCTGGACCTCATGCAGTTTGCCTTTGTGAAAGGGAGATCATGCTTGCTCAACCTGGATGACTTCTTTGAGTCGCATATCGCCTACTCAGAGGCGATCTCTGCCTAACATACAAAGCTATGTTAAACCCAGAGCTGTTGGACATGCTCCACTTAAAGAAATCCCAATCCCTCCAAGCTACACGCTCTAGGGACCTAAACCTTGTCACCAAAATAAACAGAACATGCCGGAGGGATAGATTCCTGTCCCAGAGACTTCTGATACTCTGGAATAAACTACCTATCTATATCAAACAAAGCTCCTCATTAGCACTCTTCAAGAAAAATCTTGATGATTGGATGGGAAATAGGAAATTCACCCTGGGGATCACCTCTGCGGCTCTGCTCAACAGTGGCACAGGAAATTTATTTTCTTGGGTGGCAAAAGCCAGGGTACCTTTTTGGCTGGGCTTGTAAAGGCCCCAGGGCCGATAGCCTAGTACCTACCTATGAACCTATGAGTCAGTCACCATGGCGGTGGATGAAGGTAAGGCAGTCCATACAGCCTACCTTGATCTGGCCAAGGCCTTTGATACCATTCCTCACTCGGGGATTATTGATAAACTCACCAAACTAGGCATCAACCCCTATATCACTAGGTGGGCTACAAACTGGCTCAAAGAAAGAACACACAGTGTGAAAGTAGTGAACTCAAGTCCGACTGCACAAGTGGAGTCCTACAGGGATAGGTCCTGGGTAATCTCCTGTTTGGCATCTACTTCTCAGAAGTCCAGGCCAACACAAAGGGACTCTGGTTGACCAAGTTCACAGATGACTGCAAGTTGGGAGCCATTATTAACTCCCCAAGTGATGCAGACATCCTACAGAAAGGTCTCACTGAGACCAATGACTGGTGTCGAAACCATGGTCTTAAGCTTAATGCCAAAAAATGCATCACCATCCCCTTTGGTAAAAACTCAGTTCCCACTAACTACCACATTGATAGGAGCCCACTGAACACAGAAGGCGTTATAAGAGATCTGGAGACACAGGTTGACAGCAATCTCTCCTTCGACCACCACATTGCCACTGTGGTCAGAAAGTCCTTCTGTGTGGCACATCTCAATACCAAGGGTTTTGCATCCAGGAAGAAAGAGGTCATCGTCTCTCTCTACTCTTCCCTCATCAGACCAATCATTGAATATAATGCCCCATTTGGCATGTACCTCACTAGACACCTGCAACAGCTGGAGAGGCCACAGAAGTACCTTATGAAGAGGATCCTAGGCATTAAACACGTCCTACATGGACAGACTCAAAAGACTCCAGCTATTCTCTGTCTCATATGGCCTACTTAGAGGTGATCTCTGCTTAACGTACAAAGCCATGTCTGACCCAGCTCTGTTAGAAATGCTACATCTAAAGAAATCACAATCCCTCCACCCCACATGCTCCAGAGACCTCAACCTCTTTACAACAATCAAAAGAACATGCTGGAGGGACAGGTTCCTCACCCAGAGACTGTTCATGCTCGAAACAGACTTCCCATACATGTCAAGCAGAGCACCTCACTGTCCCTCTTCAACAGAAATCTTGATGAGTGGATGGGTAATAGAACGTTCACCCTGGGGATCACTCCAGTGGCTCTACTTGATAGAGGCACTGGGAACTAATGATGGGTGGCACAATGCCAGGGCACTTCTATGGGCTAGACTTGTAAAGGCTCCAGGGCCATTAGCCTGGTACACACCTATGAACCTATTGAATTTTGGATGCTGTGCGATAGTTATAACCATAACTTCTTTTTCTGACTGCCTCCTAGCACACAGCTGCAGTCTATCTCCACTGGAAAGACAAGACATAGCAGGTAGTGTATGCCTTCATACTAGATATGACTATCATTTGTCCACTACAGAGTGAAAAGCTCACTGTTCAGCGGTTAAATAAGGAAGCCAAAATGGAGTTATATTAAGAAGGGGAGTTGCTGGAGTTGGTTTCACAGAGCTGTGCCTTCGCATCTTATATTATAACTGTATAGTGTTTGAATCAGGGATTTGTTTACAGGCTTACCTGTTAGGAACTGCTGCTTTCATGTATTAGTATTGAAGAATATGCTTTTAGTGAATTGTAAGTCAACAGTATGTAGTGCAACCACTTAGGGTAAATGAAATAAGGACTGTTATTCCAAAGGAATTCATTAGATGCTTGGAAATGCGTTACTAAAGAAGTCAGGTAAAAAACAATTAAATAATTCAAGGATGTAAGAGGCAGATATAAGGAATAGGTTATCCAACAAGGAGGGGAATAACTTCCTCATCTACTATCAAAATCTATGGCTCAAACTGACTGTTGCACCTCAGATTAACTGGAGCTTGGAGACGAGGAATGAACTTGGTGCAGTGTACCTCAGCATGTCTTCTGAGATCTTGTCATGTGACACTGCTGCTAAAGTGTTTGTAGAAGCTGCATGTTTTCTAGAGGATTCCCATCAAGACAGTATTATTACTAATGTTGCAAAGAAATGGCTAATTGTTAAAGTAGCACAGGGAAATAATGTATGTATTTTACTGAATTTAAATACTGCTATATTTTGGATTGTTATAGCTATAATCTTTTCAATAGGAGCACTTTATTTGTAAATATGTGTTAAATTTAGTTAAGTAGTACTAAATACCCCTTCAATTTTTTTCTCTTTATCTATAGTTTAAACATTATGAATAAGAAGTGCTTAAAAACACTGTGAAATAACCTGTTTATAGTTGATCTTGAAAGTTTCCAACATGCTCAGTGTTGTTTGCCATGTATTTCCTGATCTAATCTGACCTAATGTAGGCATTTTATCTTTATAATTTTTTGCACAGGTAAAATAAACAAACAGTTGCTGGGAAACGTGACTCTTCCCTCTGATACCATAATCAAAAGCTGAATCATAGAGATTCATTATCCTCTCTTTCTGCAGTATCTCCTTATATTACCATGAGGCTGTTTATTGCAAATACTGCAGCAAAACCTTTTAGTTTTTTATACTAGTTGGCTGTAAAGCTTACCTGGAGTATTCTTGCATTTCAACAGATAGGTTTTGCAAAATGTGCTACCTTTTTCATTAGCCCTCACTCTGTTCCCCTACTCTACCCCCAATTCACACCCACACATAGATGTAGCACCAACATACTTCCTACTACTCCACCCCTATTACCTTATACTAATCACCATCCACCTTTACAAGACATCGCTTTAACACCAATCCCCACATCCCTTCAACTCTCAGCATTAAAGCTCCAATAATTTGCATAATCTCAGCTACCATGACAACACCAAACATTATTATTCTTTTCACTTTAACCCTACTATCAGCATTAACTTACTCAAATTACATAATACTCCATCAACACAAGTCTCCCACAAATGCTCTCCCAATTCAAAATCTAAGTACATCTAAATATTTTAACATATATAACAAACTAATTAACACTAACCCTCATACTCTGTTTTCTTACAGATACCTTCTAGCTCAACAAACCACTATCATCTGCCTCAAGCCCATCTCTATACCCTCTGCTTTCTCCACAAAACCCAATAAACAAAACCTCAACTGCAGTGGCCATAGAATATCATCTTACCTGTTAACATCCTGTCCTGTTATGGAACTATACATCCCAGCCCAGGCTCAACCCATATTAACTATCAACCCATACGGTTTCTCACCAGTCGTAGCACAACCCCTCCCCTTCCTCTTTCATTGAAGAAGAGAATGTTAGAGTCTCTGTTTGGGAAAAATGTACACAGCCTCAACAACAAACTCCAAGACTTCCACAGCATACTTACACCCAGATACCTTTATTATAACAGAAACATGGCTTAAAAAAAATGACTATAATATTTTTACTCTTGACAGTCAAAAATGAGAGTCAGCAGCATAGCTATTCCTTACAAAAGTCATAAACATAACCTCTTACCCTAAAACAATTCCTTCTTTCCTTCCATATTGTGAAATTACTAGTCTTCTTCTCTTTTGGCTATTCCCATTAGGGATCGCCACAGAGGATCATCTGCTTCCATTTCTTCCTGTCCTCTGCATCTTGCTCTGTCACACCACCTGCATGCACTCTCTCACCACATCCATAAACCTTATCTTAGGCCTTCCTCTTTACCTGGCAGCTCGATCCTTAGCATCCTTTTCCCAATATACCCAGCATCCCTCCTCAACACATGTCCCAACCAACGCAATCTCGCCTCTCTGGCTTTGTCTCCAAACCATCCAACCTGAGCTGACCCTCAAATATACCGCTTGCTAATCCTGTCCATCCTCGTTACACCCAGTGCAAATCTTAACATCTTTAACCCTGCCACATCACGCTCTGACTCTTTTCTTTTTGTCAATGCCACCATCTCCAACCCATATAACATAGCTGGTCTCACTACCCTCTTGTAGACCTTCCCTTTCACTCTTACTGGTACTCGTCTGTCACAAATCACTCCTGATACTCTTCTCCACCCACTCCACCCTGCCTGTAATCTCTTCTTCACCTCTCTTCCACACTTACCATTACTCTGAACTGCTGATCCCAAGTACTTAAACTCATCCACCTTCTGCACCTCTACTCCCTGCATCCTCACCATTCCTCTATCCGTCCTCTCATTCACACACATATATTCAGTCTTAGTCCTTACTAGTATCACTACTGAAAATTAACAAACCTGAATCAGTATGTACTGCAGCACTGTAAATTCTACCAGGCAACAATACAGATGTAATTGAAGATATCTTGAGCTGGTTTAATACAAATGTCTCTCAAGAAATTATAATTCTTGGTGACATCAGATAATCACCAAACCACATCACCATACGTGATCACTTTTATTACTTTTATTCGGGGACAACAAAACAACCCCAGCAAACTACCAACCTATAGTCAAGTTCACAATCTGACCTCTTTCTGCAAAGGCATATTTAATGAAATACCTAAAAGTATAGCTGGTTCCCCCTACAAACTCTTCCACTTGGTGGTGCACTCAGTTTTTTCAATTCTACTTTTCTAAATATATTAGATCAACAGACCCCAATCAGAGCAAAAAAATAAATAAAAAACTAACCCTGCTCCATGGCTGCAAACAAAAAAGAGAAGTAAAGAAGCTATAGGCAAAAAATAAACTCAATCAACGCATAAAAAATTTAGGTAACTGAAATATCTGGTCAAGTGTAAAGTAAAAAATGATAAACACAATAAACCTAAGATCTTTTGGAAAGCTATAAGCAAACTACTAAAACATGGCCATACTACCACCCCCTATTACAAATAACACATCAGACTTTATAGATGATCGATTTAACTCCCACGTTGTCCAATCAGTACTAGATCTACTTAAACCCCACTCCAATAGTCTGTCTCTCTCTCTTCTCCTGCTAACCCAGACAGCAGCAATGACATTTTCCCATTCAAACCTATCACCTCAAATAATAAAAAGTTCCTACTAAAGCTAAAACCCTCCAGCCTAGCTGCAAATAAGCTTCCTGCAAAATATATTGGCATTGCAGCTGAATCAGTAAGAAACCTTACAGCAACTTATTATCCACTCTATAACAAAAAATCAAATACCTATACTCTGGAAAACATCTTTCATCATTCCCCCTCATAAGCGTGGCACATCCACAGATTTCTCAAATTACTGTCCCAAAGCAATTTTCTCTCCATTAGCCAAGATTCTGAAGAAGTGTATCCACTCCTAACTTATGTTCCGTTTCACTATCAATAACAATTACAAACACCCAACATGGGTTTAGACCTAAACATAGTACTACTACTGCTCTTCTTAGATTTACAAACAAGATCAGTATAGAAAAGAATAACAAAAACTATGTCTCTTCTATCTTTCGTGATCAATGTAAAGCATTTGATAATGTCCCTCATAAAAAACTTCTAATATAAATTGCCACTCTTCAACTCTCAGTCTGTGCCATCATGGTTCCACAACTATCTCTATGATAGGCTTCATACTGTTAAATGTTAACAAACCTACTCCTCCCTTCTCCTAGTCTCTATAAGAGTTTCACATGGGTCCATCCTTGGCCTATTACTTTTAACATATACACCTACTTATTTCACAATGGTTCTAAAGCTGCATCTATCATCCCATATGCAGATGACTCTACCCTTATCTGCTCAGCTCCCACCCTCCCTTAACTTCAAAAAGTCAGTCAGGACTCCTTTCTCTTTCATCAAATCCCAGATGTCTAACTTTCAACTCATTCTTGACCCCCCCCCCCGAAAATGAGAAGTTATGTACCTACCATAACGCTCCATGTTAGTTGTCTTCTTCTCGCCTTCTTTCTTACTGGATGGGTTCGGAGCCGATCCTCGGCTCCGACCCGGCCAATACTAAAGTTCGAGAGCTATTTCCACCGGCTCGAGGCTCCCCTATATCCCACAATGCTAGGCGGTAACTACTCAGATCTCGTTTGATAGCTAAAACCAAGCAGTTCTAGTCTCCATAGTAGAGAGAAAAAAAAACACCTCTATAAAAACCTGTATGTAAGCTACCACAAACAGAAAAGGGAGAATAGAGGTGGTAGAATATGTGGGAAGGAAGCCCCAATGGAAGATCCCAAAAATTCCTATCGGTCTGTCCAGGCTGGGGGGAAGGAGGGTGGGATGTAAGAAAGAAGGCGAGAAGAAGACAACTAACATGGAACGTTATGGTAGGTACATAACTTCTCAATGTTAAGTTGTCAATCTCGCCTTCATTCTTGCTGGATGGGACCGCGTCCCTAGCACCTTACCCCGGGTGGCTTATCGGAACAGACTCTTGAGAACAGTGGAACCAAAGTTGGCACGGTTTCTGGAGGCCATATCCAAGTTGTAATGCGAGATAAACGTATGAGGTGATGCCCATGTGGCTGCTGCACAAATGGAATCTATTGGTAGCCTGTCCTGAAAAGCTACAGATGTAGCTAATGCCCTGGTTGAATGAGCTCTAGGTCTTGAAGGCAGCTTTTGATGTCTGATTTCATAGATGAAGGTAATTATAGAGGTAAGCCATCTTGAAAGGGACACTTTAGAAACTGGAAGGCCCATTTTCCCTTCCGCATAAGACAGGAAGAGCTGGTCAGATTTCCTGAACTGTTTAGTCCTGTCTAAATAATATCGAAGTTGGCGATGAACATCTAGAAAATGTAGCTTTTGTTCCGACCTGTTTGAATAATCAGGGAAGAAGACAGGGAGATCGATAGTCTGGTTTAGATTTGCCTCAGAGGAAACCTTAGGCAAGAAGGACGGATTCGTCCGGAGGGACACCCTGTCTTTATGGAAAACTAAGTAAGGAGAATGACTGCAAAGAGCATGAAGTTCAGATACCCTTCTAGCTGATGTTATGGCTACTAGGAAAAATGTTTTCCATGAGAGCAACTTGAGAGGGCATGAAGCCGCAGGTTCGAAGGTGGGGGGGAATCAAGGATGCTAGGACCAAATTCAAATCCCACTGAGGTGGGGGATCTTTGATTGGGGGCTTGAGCAAAAAGACACCTCTTAGAAAGGCTTTGCAAAGTTTATGGGACATGATACTGGAGTCCGAGACACCTACATGAAAGTTAGATATAGCAGCTAGTTGTACTCTAATGGTAGATGAGGAAGAGCCTAAATGAAAGAGCTCTGCCAGGAAGTCTAGGATAGACTGTATAGGTGCGGTGAAGGGGGTCTATATTTTTTGATGCTGCCCAGAAGGAGAAACGTTTCCACTTACTATTGTAAATCCTTCTGGTAGAAGACTTGTGAGAGGCTATCAGGATGTTACGGACCGAATGAGAAATTAAAGGAAGCCTGGCTAGGGTAAGAATCGGAGAAACCACGCTGTGAGGTTGAGAGATTGGAGGGAGTGGTGCAGCTGGCCCGACTGGTGGGTCAAAAGATCTGGCACTGGGTCCAGATGCCAATGCTGCTCCAAGAGGTAATGATGCAGGAACAGAAACCATATCTGTCGAGGTCAGTAAGGGGCAATGAGGATCATAGTGACTCTCAAGGCGATAGTTTTCTGAATTAATTGAGAGATCAGTGGAAAAGGGGGGAAAGCATACAGAAGTCCTCGGGGCCAATCGTGGACTAGAGCGTCTCTGGTGGGTTGGCCTGGTAGAGGGAAGAGGGTGAAGAAATTGTGACACTTGCTGTTTTGGGGAGTAGCAAAAAGATCGCAGCAAGGCTGGCCCCATCTTTGAAAGATTTCTTCCAGCACTGATTTTTTTAGAGACCACTTGTGAGGCATGAGAATAGCCCTGCTCAACTTGTCCGCAATCACGTTGGACTTCCTGGGAATGTGTGTTGCTATCAGAAACCGCTGAGAAGAAATCGCCCACTGCCAAAGTCTGAGTGCCTCTTGACATAAGGGATAGGACTTGGTTCCACCCTGTTTGTTGATGTACCACACTACGGACATGTTGTCCGTCTGAATTGCAATAGTCCCTGTGGGAAGAGAGTCCCGAAGGGCTTGTAACGCTAAAAGCACTGCTCTCATCTCTAAGACGTTTATGTGCAAGTGGCACTCAAAAGATTGCCACGTGCCTTGGACTGTCCTGCCCTGATAATGCCCCCCCCCCCACCAGATCAGGGAGGCGTCCGTTGTCACCGTGGTGATTGGGGGGGGATGAAGGGTCTGCCCTGAAGAACTTGAGGTGATGTCATCCACCAAGACAGGTGATTCTTGCATGATTGGGTTAGCAGAATGATGTGAGACATTGGGAGCTGTTGGAAGGACCATTGAGAAAACAGCATCCACTGGAGGATCCGCATGTGAAAATGAGCTAAGGGAAGAAGTGTGATGGTAGCCGCCATGAGTCCTAATACCTTCAAGACTACTCTGGCTTTGATCTTGTTGCACTGAAGCAGAAGGTAAACGTGTTTGCGGATATCTGATACTCTTTGCTCTGTCAGTCTGGCGGAAAGATGAACTGTGTCTAAGGTGGTGCCTATAAAGGTAATAGACTGACAAGGCGACAAGGCAGATTTTTCGAAATTTACTAAAATGCCTAGAGCTTGGCAAGTTTGAATGGTGAAGTCTCTGAATAGAAGAAGTTGACGCCTGGTGGTGGCGGTAAGGAGCCAGTCATCCAAATATGGAAACACCTGGAATCCTTGACGTCTCAAGTGAGCCGCGACCACTGCCATACATTTGGTGAACACTCGGGGGGCTGTAGTGAGACCAAAGGGCAGGGCTCTGAACTGGTAGTGACTGGCTCCCAGCCTGAAGCGGAGAAACCTCCTGGAGCATCTGTGCATTTTGATATGGTAGTACGCATCCTGAAGGTCTATTGAGCACATCCAATTGTCCTGACCCAAGAAGGGTAGCATGGACTGTAGCATGACCATCCGGAATTTTGTTTTCTTCACATACTTGTTTAGCTTGCTGAGATCCAATATTGGTCTCCAGTCCCCTGTCTTTTTTGGTACCAAAAAGAATTTGGAGTAGATTCCGGATCCTTGCTGGTCTGCTGGGACTGGCTGGATAGCTCTTTTTGACAGCAGCTTTGATATTTCTAACGCTGCTTGTTCCCTTAGACTGGGTGGAACATCTGGAAGGGATCCTTTGGGTTGGAATGGGATGTGAATAAAGGGGATTTTGTAACCCTCGGATATAATCGACTGTACCCATTTGTCTTGAGTGAGGGAAAGCCAGGCTTCTGGGTACAGTGATAATCTTCCCCCGACTGTCTCCGAAGGTGGACAGCCGGGCAGCTCCTCAGGGATGCTGAAAGGGTTTATCAGAGAAAGTCTCTCTGCTACCCTGGTTTTGCGGACCACCTCTGCCCCTAGGGCGGCGTCTATTGTTGTTCCCCCCTCTGCCTCTAGAGGAGAATCGACTTTATGCATCAGATGAGACTCCTTGTGGTTTGCGGAACCACATTTCCCCCCCCCCCTGACCTTTGGGATAAGGTCTGGAAGGGGTAGAAAAACGGACTCCCACAGCAGAGAGAGAGTCTTACCTTCCTGCTCACACCTAGTCAATGTATCCTTCACCTGAGGTCCAAACAACGTTGAGCCATCAAAGGGGGAATTGGTGAAGGATGTCTTGTAAAGGTCCGCAAAATTGCAAAGCCACATCCAGGCGTGGCGTCATAAAGCTATACCTGTGCCTGCGGCCCTACTCACCCCATCGGCCGCATATGAGATAAGCCGCATGGAGGAGTTGACAATCGAATTCAGGGTTGCCAACTGGGAGTTCATTTTGTCTTGGAACCCCTCAGCTGTTGGATCCTGCATAGCATCACCCATATCCTTGAGTAAATCCCTCTGGAGACGGGTGAAGTGACACAAGTAGTTCAGCGACCGCATGGCAAAGGTCGCTGAGGAAAACATCCGCTTACCGTACCTGTCCATGGTCCTAGACTCCTTATTAGGAGGATGGACAGGTACCGAAGGATCGGCTAATTCCTTCTTAGTGGCTGCGGCCACCACCATGGCATCAACAGAGACACCTTTAGATAAGAACTGTTTCTCTTTCGGGGCTGTAATAAATTTTGATGGCCTCCTTGGGGTAGGTTCCACCGAATCAGGGGCCATCCACGCCTTCCTTGCCACCACTTCCATGAGGGGGTCAAAGGGAGGAGACACCCAGGAGGTGGAAGGGTGAGAGCCAAATGCCTCAAGGTAGGCAGACTCGTCCTCTGAAGGGTTAAGGGCGGGCCAGTTCCCCCTCTGTTTAAGGATTTCAAGGATGTCAGCAAAAGAGACATCCCCAGAGGGGGACCGAGGGGAACCTTCAGATTCCTCCAAGTCGGTGTCCGAGGTGATAGACTCAGGGGAGTCAATGTGCTTCCTCTTGCACTGTCTCTTCCAAGGGGGTTCCCCTGCCGGATCAGGAGAAGCCTCGGAAGAAGAGGATATTCCCAATGGGGAAACCTGAGGGGCTGGCTCTCTACGGTCTGGTATGAGGGGGTGGGTAGAAACCACTGCAGGCACTGAAGAGGGAGGAGCTGACGGAGCCGACTGTGGGGCAGACACGGGGTCTAGCACGCTCCGCATGACCTCGAAGGCACCCCGATCAGCCAGGGCCGAAGTTCCCCGCTCGGACCCCCCCCGGCACCGACAGAGATGGCTCTGAGGCTGATGTTGGAGCCGAACTCATCAGCACCGACGCTCCAAGAGGGAGAACAGGGTCGGACAAGGGTCCGATGCCACTCGCCCCCTCGGAGCCGACGAGGGAAGCCCGGCACCGAGATCCCTCCAAAGAGGAAATCGGAGCAGACGACAGAGCCGAAAGGGAGGATATCAGCTCCGACGCACCGACAGCCACGGCTCCGACGAGCCCCGGCTCCGAACTCAAAGGAGTCGGAGGAGGAACAGAAGCAGGGATGGGAATAGCCGCTGACTGTTGAGTAGGGCTATGCAGCATTTGGGCCAGTGCCTCGGACTTGAGAAGTCTACTCACCACCCTTTGTAAGTCATGGTCGGACAGCCTGGAGGACCGAGAGGAATGGGACCTGTGGCTCCGCTCCGACAGAAGAGGGGATCCCGGGGCCGAGTGGATGGAGCCGATGGAAGGGGACCTCGACCTCTTCTTAGAAGGTGGCTCTGATAAAACTATCGGAGCCGACTGAGTCTTAGCACCCTCGGCTCCGGCTGGAGCCGAGGTAACGGTTTGAGTCTTCAAAACATCGACTCCAGCCGGAGCCGATGTCGAAGTAGTCTTAATGCTCCCAGCGGACGGCTCTGAAGCTGGAGCCGACGGCCTGGAAGTCTTAGAAGGCTTCCCCGACACAGACTGGGTCGGGGGGCCTTCAGGCTTTAATAAGCCTCGAAGAATACGTTTATTTTTGCGCTCCTGCAGGACTTTCGGGCTGAATGCATGGCAAACAGCACAGGAGTCCTGCAGGTGCAAAGGTCCCAGGCAATATACACAAGAAGTGTGACCGTCTGTCAGAGACATTTCCTGACATCACGAGTCACACTTCTTGAAGCCTGAAACCTTGGAGTCTTTTGACATCAGAAAAAGTGACTGCATACACAAAAAAGACACAGACACACCCTTTAACCAAAAAGGAAAACCCAATCACACTGAATGACAAAGGGAAAAAAAGGGAAGTGGGCCAAAGGCCTAGAACTTAAAAAGGGAATAAAAACAAGGAAAGACCCGATTTAAACTAAAGGGATACCCTGTACTATAAACTTTACTAAATAAAAAGGATAGGGGTAGATATTTTAATTTTCTAACTAGAAAATCTCACTAACCTGTCAGAGCCGGTAGAAGAAACCACCTCGCAGCTAAGCGGCAAACGAGATCTGAGTAGTTACCGCCTAGCATTGTGGGATATAGGGGAGCCTCGAGCCGGTGGAAATAGCTCTCGAGCTTTAGTATTGGCCGAGTCGGAGCCGAGGATCGACTCCGAACCCATCCAGCAAGAATGAAGGCGAGATTGACAACTTAACAAACAAGGTTATGCTTTTCACTTCCAAAGATAATCTACAGCTTAAACAATTCTTTTCCATTACCTCAAATGACAACATCAGCTTTGGACTTGTATCCCAAACAAACCTAAATGACAACCTAAAATTTGACCATGATATTGCATATGCCATTAAAAAACCCTCAAAAACTAGGGATTTTATGCAGATCTAAACAATACCTTACTAACAACACCAAAAACCTTTGCATGTACTACTGTTATTACTTTATGCATCAGCTTAATGGCCAAACTAGATAATGTAGAAATAACTAATGTTATAATAAAATAGCTTGATTTGCTTCAAATTTCCCTGCATGCTCTCATCACTGCCATGTCCTAAAAGCAATGAAATGGCTAGGACTTCCAAATCAGTTCACTCATTCACATTTAACAACAACCCATGCTGTAATCTACAAACACGACAACTGTTTTAGATTCAAAAATATTCTATGGTACTACTCTACCACAGGATCTTTAAGATCTAGCATCCAACCCCCCCCCCCCCTTAAAATCATCTGATCTAACAATACAGCAGACAGTCACTATTTGCCCACAATGTAAAAAAAATTTGGAAAAATATTCCTGTCGATATTAGACGTATACCTACTCTAACAAACTTTAAGCTCA
The DNA here is from genome assembly GCF_019279795.1 of Protopterus annectens. NCBI lineage: Eukaryota > Metazoa > Chordata > Ceratodontiformes > Protopteridae > Protopterus > Protopterus annectens. The sequence goes on from NC_056744.1 coordinate 1,589,245,712, forward strand.
ATATCAAAGAGCACCTCTCCAAATCCTGGCTTTTTTCCGGCCACAATCCAGAATAATTATTTCCTCACTTTATTTTCTCTTCTCTTCTTTTTCTTTCTTTTCCCCAACTATCACCTCCTACTTATATTTCTCTCTCTCTCTCTCTTAAACCTCTTAATTACCTTTCTAGCACTACTACCTGTTTAATTATGCTACATTGTATATGCATATTAACTAAAATAGACTGTTTATGTATCATATTTTTATATTAGTGAAACATTTCACTGTATTGTGTAACATTTCACTGTATTTATTACAGCCTTAAACTTATATTCTATATGCAGACTTTTTTTTCTCCCTAGGCCTCCACTGAAAATGGGTATGGCAGTTATCCTAGTTGGACTTTTTTGGTAATCACATGCAAATTAAATAAAATGAAATAAAATAACTAAGCCCAATTCACAAACTGAACTTAGTGCTGAAAACAGCAAGATGGTGAACTTCTGTGTTTGACCAATATGTATGCATTCATTAGATGGTTCAGCAGCCAAAGTGCATACTTAGTGGATCATTAAGAAATGCAGAGCTTCCAGTATTACTGGGGAAGTGAGAAAGTTGTGGAAGGTTTGCTGCTGTACTATCCATAATCTAACTACCTTCACTAAAAGTGAAAGCAGCAGCAAAATAGCAACTGAAGGGCAACAGGGAATTACACCACTATGTTATATGGATAGAAGCTCACATTAGTAATGGATGGAGCTCAGACTGGTAACTCTACTAAAATACATAGTTTCTTTTAAAAAGGGATATACAGACAAATAGTACATAAAGAATTCATGAAGTATCATGCAGTACTTCAGGAAAAGCAGCTTCAGGTTTTGGGTGTGTACGGGGCGGGGGGAGGGACTGGTGGTGGTCTGTAAATGGTTCACACACCTAAAATTTAGAGGTGTACACAGCCATGTTTTTTTATTTGGCAGAGAACTGTATTACCAAGTTTACGGTACCTTTTGGACAAAACAGTGTTGGTGTACATTACATGGCTTTAACCCTTGCTCCTGAATGGTCCATGATTAGCATTGGGCAGAGAACATCTTACTTTATTTTATTTTTATTTTAACCACCGCATTCAGCTTGCATCTCAAGTGGCAATCTTGTTTCAGTGTAATACGTGCTCTTGTTTGATGGGGAGGTGCAGTTTTCAGTTACAACTGTGCTGGTGTGCACATATTTTGACTACTTCTATCTGCCTATTCCATGATTAGCATGGTGCAGAGACCACCTTACTTTATCTTCCTTTTAACTGCTGTGTTCAACTTGTACCTCAAATATCGATGGGATCAACACTTTATTGTTACTTGTATTGAATGTTAAGCATTTCTGACTGACAGTGAGGTACAGGCAGTTGCAAAGCCACATAAGGGGACCTTAGAGAATAAACCTCATTCCATGTGACAGCGATTGGATTATTTTAGGCAAGCATTGTGGTGCAGCGGGGCGGCCACAGTGGTGCAGTGGTTAGCGTTGCCGCCTCACAGCAAAAGGTTCTCTGGTTTGATTCTCGGCTGGGGTGCCTTCTGTGTGGAGTCTGCATGTCCTCCCTGTGGTCGCATGGGTTTCCTCTAGGTGCTCTGGTTTCCTCCCACATCCCAAAGACATGCTGTAGGTGGATTGGACATTCTAAATTGGCCATAGGCATGAGTGCGTGTGTGTGCCTTCTGTGGAAGGTTGGGCGCCGGGCTGGCAACTCGACACTGTAAAACTCCACTGCCAATCATGAGCGGACAGGTGATCCGCTGTGGTGACCCCTAACTGGGAAAAGCCGAAAGAAGAAGAAGAAGATTGTCAGCATATATTACATGTCTTCTGCTTTTCTTTTCTATCATTGGTGTGCTGGCTTGTATTTCAAGTACTCTGGGACTGGGCAGTTTCTTTTTGCTATTTTTAAAATGTTCTGATTGGTGGGGAGTTGCTGGTAGTTGTGAGATTCATAACTTTAGATTATAAATCTCATTTTCTGTTGAGCAGTTATGACCACAAGTGGCCACTGATGTTGCATGTGAAATAAAGAGACTAAGACACTTCTAAACAGCTTCTAATGTGTACAAAAAGCATGACAAATAGCCAGTTCATGTACTGACATTAAAATGATTCCATTCTAGCAATGCAAGGCTCTTATATTTGATTATTAACAGTGTTGAATCTTGTCAAGTTGTGGTAACCTTTTATTTTTTAAGATTATAATTTCTAGAGCCCTACTCCTGACCTAAATTATATTTTGATGATACCCACACTACTGTTGCTTTGTTAAGCACAGTTTAGCTCAATTATCAGGACAATTCACAAGAGTCTTTTTGATCATTTATGGAAGTAGGCATTCTATTGTTTATTGATGAATGCTAATGGATGGGGCATAAGGAGCAAAGTAATTAGTGAACTAATAAGTCAGGTTTGTTATGCACTAAAGTCTCCAAAAAGCAGTGATATACCTTATTTGTAAGTGTGCTTCAATCATCTTAGACTCAGATTACGATTACTGTACTAACATATCTATCTAAATAATGTTCTGCAATACAACTTTTAAGTGTGTTTATTGAGCTCAGTAGGGGGGATATGTATGTGTTCCCTGTGCAATCATAGGCACAATAATTTTGTTTTACTTTTATTTTGAATTTGTTAACCATGGTAGAGCACTGTTCCTATTGGCCTTATTTCAGTCTCATCCTGGGGTAAACAACAGATACGTGACATTATATACAAAATGAATGACTGATTGCAATATACACATATAAAGGCAATGTATACAGAGTAAGAATAATATATATTAAACTGGATGCCAAAGGTGGCACACTGAAGACATCTCCAAGAAAAGCAGAGTCAGTGCAAGGTATGGATACGTAAGAAGGCTAGGAAGAGCTTAAGTTGCATAACCAGAGTGATAGCCATTTCATTTTCCTAGAATTTTGTCATGTACTTTTATTTCTAATTAGAAAATGGGGTAGGAGGAATAATCTTTAAGATTATAAGGGAGAGATTTTCACAGTTTGAGACCAAGGACTGAGAAAGCATGGTATGTGCAGTGAAGCCTAGTTTGCAGGGTTTGGAGGAGAGGACATGAGTGGCTGAGGTTTCTAAGGTTGTATGCTGGTGGACTTCTGAATAGTTTGGAGGTTAGAGGAAAAGATCTCACTCTTGATAAGTTTGAATATTAAGAGATGAGTAGGAAGTCAGCATGTTGTTTCATAGGATAGCCAGTTAGCTTTTCCAGTGGTTTTGCAGCTGTGATCACTTCCTGTGGAGGGAGTGATGAATCTATATCTAGTGTTTGTGATGGATTGAATGGAAGAAGCACTTCTTTCAGAGACTGTATTAAATTATTTTTATATATTAAGTATAATTAGATACTTGATAAAACAGATTTTATTGTTGGTTAGTTACTACTGTAAACTATAAACTTCAGCTATATCATACAACATGGCAATGGAAAATTTCAGCTTGTTCTGTGTGAAGTACCTGTTAAAGCATAAATATATCATAATTACATCTATGACAACATAATGATTTAAGACATGTTTGAGAATGACTCGCAAAAGTATAGGAAAATGTTGCTACTGACTAAAACAGTTTGAGGTCATCAGGATTCAGACACATTTCTGTGACACTAAAAACATGCTGATGATAAGGGCAATGGACAGTGAAACAGCCCAAACATCTCTTTCTTCCACTCAAGACAACTCCACTGTATACAATAAACAAAAACTCTTGCAGTTTTTGTGGGGATCGTGTTTTGATGATGTTAGTGTAAATGCAGGTAATTTAGAAATACAGACTGATACCAGAATCACCTGTGTGTAAGAAAGAGTGAGTGAGCATAACATAAAGCCAAACATATCCAAGATACGTGTGCCCTGTGGGCCTTCTGAAGTCCAAACTGAACACATTTATATTAGAATATGGAATTTAGATCATAACTCTCCTCCAGATTATCCTTTCATTACGTTTATGGTGGAAGAAAAGGAGGTAGGCAGCGGGTGGAACAGAAATCCATTCATACTTTTGATCATTATTTTATTTTTTTTTTTTTTTAAATCAGAATATGGCCAATGTAGATATTGTTGTATTTATTCAAATGTCAGTGACTGAGACCTAATATTGTTGTTGTTGTTGTTGTGTCTTTCGGCTTTTCCCGGTTAGGGGTCGCCACAGCGGAACTCTGGTCCGCTAATGATTGGCAGTAGATTTTTACGTGCTGGCTTGCCGGGCCTAACGCACAACCTTCAACGAAGAAACACCCATTCATGCATGTCGCCACACAGATGACGCTATAACTGAGAATCGAACGGGCTACGTCTAACTGTGAGGCGACAATGCTACCGCAGCACCACCACCTAATATTAGAAAAGAAAATATTCTGATTAATGAGGAATCATTAATTTAAGGCCTAAGAAGTTTGGTACCAAGAATGGATAGGAATAAGGATACACTGTTTAGTTTAAGCAATGCCATTACCTTACAGGTCATAACTCTGCTCATCTAAACTCTTTTCAAAATATTTGCCATATGGCAAGGTAGTAAATATACCTGGGATGAATGAAGCAAACAAAACCTGGTTTGAACTAATGCAGCCACATGCAGTGCATACAGTAAACCTGTCAAAAATATGTTGCCAGTTATAATAGCTAGTGAAGAGGAATTTCTTTCAATGAAGGGATCTGTGTTATACAGCTTTGGGAAAATCTGGCTAGAAATAATATATATATTTTTTATTATAGCTATCATCCCAATCACAGAGGGAATAAAATGCTCATCAATAAAATCACTAAATGAGTGAATACTTTTTTTTTTTTAAGAAACTAACTTTAGATAATAATGCTATTCAGCTGCCACACAAGATCAAAATTTTAGTATGTAATGCAAGCAGAAGTAATAATAAATTGGAAGACATTCAGTTAACCCTTATGTATGCATACACTGATGTTGCTGTTATTATTGAATTTTGGACTTCAAGTACCATCTGTTCCAAACTGTACTTGTTACCAAAGTTATAAGTCAAAAAGAGCTTGTGGAGGGGTGGTGATTCTAGTAATAACAGGTTACAATCTTATCTCCATTTTGTAAATCCTGATGCTGAAATTAACATATTCATTAGTAAGGCAATAATAACCATGGTGGGTTTTATAGGATCCTCAGTTTAGATCCTCTGAAAAATTACACCTTTCTTAAAAGTTTTGGGGAATGTTTCAGTATGTGTACCTGTCTTGGTCGGTGACCTGAGCTTCCCAAACATTATCTGGTTAACATTTATGTCCGATAATACCACAGAACAATAAGGCTTGGAAGTAATTTGTAGGGAAGGTTATGCCCAACTTGGAAATTTCCCAGTGAAGGACTCAAACAGTTTCGATGTTGTATGGACCAATCCACCACTAAGGAACTCAGACCATGACAGAAGTAATTAGGCGTGCATTAACTTAAAATCGAGACTAGGAGTTCCAACAATTGTTCTAATTATCATAAAACAATGGGAAAACTCTATGATGACAATTATAACAGCATAAGAAATAAACCTACTGAGAACACCTGGCAAACAAATACGATGAACAAAAATACCGCTAGACATTACACATACTAATGAATAAATATGTGCTAATTGTTAGGATAAATAAAAATAAAAAAACATTCCAGGTTAGTGGAAGAGAACACTACAAAAACTGCAATTCCATTCATTGGAAAAGATACAAATTATTTAAAAATTAATCAATTAAAAAAATATGTTGTAAGCAAGTACTGCTATACCTTGTTTAAGGCAATACAGAAGTTTAGGACTAATTATTAATTAAAACTGGCCAACAATATTCATTCTAATCCTGGACTTTTGATTCATATTGCAACAGAATACAAAAAGAAACAACTCGTGATCTAATCCTAAAAAGTGATGAACTATGGATCTTTTCTCATTTCAAAGTGGTCATATTTAGTCACTTTTGCTTCAATATATTATATAAAACCAAACAACAATCAGTCTGTAGTTTAGGAAAGGATACCACTAGAAAAAAGAAGTTATCATAACATTCCATATGTGCTGTCCATTTTCATTCTTCCTCAACATGTGGGTTTCTGATCCGAACACAAATCCAACTCATTCACTTTCCAAGCTCAAGATTTGATGCTCAAGTTCCTCCTCACCATCCCATAATGCTTCCTTTCCCCAAAATACCTCAGATCAAGTTTGCTAAAAATTATACAGCTAAAGATATCTATATAGATACAGAAAAAGAGGGAAAAGGTTCAGGGGCTCAAGGCAGAACTACAGTTCCTGAGAGAGACCAACTCTATTAGCTCTACATGGGAAAGAGGCCAGGGGAAGGAGGGTGGGGTGGTCAAGGAAGAATGAAAATGAACAACACAGATGGAACGGTATGGTAAGAACATAACTTCTATATCTGATGTTGTCATTTTCATTCATTTCTCAACCTGTAGGACAGAGTCTCCAGCTACACAGAACCTAGGGTGGCCCTTATGGAAGGCTATTCCAAAGCACCATAGAGCCAAAGGCAGCTCTGTTCCTTGAAATGATGTCAAGTTTGTAATGAGAAATAAAGGTGTGGGATCTTGACCAACAAGCAGCTACACATATATCATCAACTGACATTCTTGGGGAAAAGGCTTAAAATGTGCAATATATCTCACTGAATGAGCTTTGACATGCCCAGGCAAGGGCATATGTTTTGATGAATAAACAAAAAGATGCAATCTCACAGCTATCTGGCCAGAGAAGGTTTATTAACTGCTGTGCCTTTATTCACATCTGAAAAAGATATAAACAGCTGGTCAGATTTTCTGAAGGATTTTGTCCTGTCCAGATAAAAACGTAATTGCCTATGAACATCCAGAAGATGCAGTATGTAATCTGCCTTATTCTGGAAATTAGGGAAGAAAACTGGGAGATGAATGGACTGACTGATATTGTCTACTGTGTCCACTTTAGGTAAAAAGGATGGATTGGTCCGTAAGGAAACTCTGTTCTTATGGAAGATCAAATAAGAAGGTTTAGCAGAGACGTCTTGGAGCTCAGCAACTCTTTTCACTGACGTAATAGCAACCAAAAAGGCTGTTTTCTGGGACAGAAACTTCAGATCCACTTTAGCTGCTGCTTCAAAGGGAGGAAGAACTAAAGCTTGTAATATCAAAGTAAGATCCCAAGGAGGGGTCGGATCTTGGAATGGGGATTGGAGTTCATAGGTTCATAGGTTCATACTAGGCTATCTGCCCGAGGGCATTTACAAGCCTAGCCCATCGTTTTGTGGCTTACGCCACCCCTTTAGTATGGGGAACTATACCCATTATTTTGCTGTGCCTCTGTCGAGCAGTGACACTGAGGTAATCCCTGGGGTATATCTGCGATCTCCCATCCATTGGTCAAGATTTCTCTTGAACAGGGCCAGCGAGGTGCTCTGCCTCACATGTACCGGGATTTTGTTCCACAGCATAGGGAGTCTTTGGGTGATGAATCTATCCCTCCAGCACATCCTATTAATAGCCGTGTCGAGGTTTAAGTCTCCCGCCCTTGTGGCTCTGATGGATCTAGATTTTTGAGGTGAAGCATATTCATCAAATCTGGGTTTGACATGGCCTTGTATGTTAGGCAAAGGTCACCTCTGAGCAGCGTGCGACTGAATAGAGCTGGACTTATTTCAGGCGGGCAGCATAGGACAGATTTTTCAGACCCTTTATCCTTTTGGTGAGCAACTTTGTGGCCTCTCCAGCTGCTGCAAGTGTCGGGTCACATACATTCCGAATGGGGCATTGTACTCAATCATTGGTCTGATGAGTGATGAGTAAAGGGAGACTATGACCTCCCTTGATCTAGATGAGAATCCCTTCATGATAAGGTGGGCAATGTAGAAGGTCTTCCTAACTACTTTAGCTACATGGGTGTCGAATGACAGACTACTATCAACCTGGGTCCCCAGGTCCCTGATAACTTCTTCTGTGCTCAGTGGATTGCCACCTATTTGGTAGCTAGGGGTAACCTTGTTTTTCCCGAAGGGTATGACTATGCATTTTTTGGCATTTAACTTTAGGCCGTGGCTCTGGCACCAGTTATTCGTTTCTGTGAGACCCTTCTGAAGGATATCTGAGTCAGATGTGTTTTCTACTATGCCGCCCAGTTTGCAGTCATCTGCAAACTTTGTCAGCCATAACCCTCCTGTGTTTGCTTGTACTTCGGAAAAGTAGATGCCAAACAAGAGTGGGCCCAGGACTGAGCCCTGTGGGACACCACTTGTGACAGGCTTTGAGTCTGACATGGCGCCAGCAACTCTGACCCTATGGGTTCTGTCACTCAGCCAGTTTGCAACCCATCTTGTGATGTATGGGTTAACATTTAAGCTGATGAGTTTTTCAATGATACCCGAGTGGGGTATTGTATCGAAGGCCTTAGCCAGATCGAGGTAGGCTGTATGGACTGCCTTTCCTCATCAATGGCTTTGGTGACTGTTTTGAAAAAGTCAACCAAGTTTAAAAGGCATGATCTGCCTTTGACAAAGCCAAACTGGGTTGGATCCAAAGTCTGCAAATTCCCTATGTCTTTATTTATGAGGTCCATTATGATCCTCTCCATGGCTTTGCAGATAAGGCTTGTCAAGCTAATGGGCCGGTAATTTCCAGGGTCGGTGGAGGCACCGCCTTTGTGAAGTGGGACCACAGTTGCAGTGCGCCACTCCTGGGTGCGTATCCAGAGGTAAGACTTTGATTAAACAGCTGTCCTAGCTGTGGGTTTAATTCCTCATTGAGTTTGTGGAGCACACAGCCGGGGACACCATCAGGTCCCATGGATGCTGTGTTTTTGCTTTGGAGAGAGCAGTTCTCACTTGGGCGCTGGAGATGTTTGGGGGCTGCAATCGCTTGGTATAGATATCTCTCCTTTTGGGGAGGGGAGAAGTTTGCACTGAACCTGTCAGCCAGTATGTTGGCAATGTCTGTAGGATCAGTAATCTTCACATCATTTTGAACTAGTTCTGAGCATATCTGGGAGTTTCCTCCTAGGTTTCTAACATAGCTAAAGAAGGCCTTATGATTGTCTTTTGAGTCTTTAGCTATTTTTCTCTCGAAATTTGCTTTGGATGATTTTATGAGAGCTCTTAGTTTTTTACTTATAGTGATCAAGGGTGTCTTACCTTTTAAGGATTTTGCTCTATCTTGTAGTAGCTTCCTCCTTTTGTTGTAGAGTTTGTTTATGGCTGGGGTCCACCAGACTGGACGCTTGCCTTTGGTACAAAGAGTCTTTGTTTTGCTTGGGATTGCCTTATCCATGCAGCAGGTGCTGGTAGAAGGCATTTGTAAGTGATTCAGCGGCTTGAGTACTGTTTTCCGCCAGCTCGGGGCCTTAAAGGAGACCACACTAGTCTTTAGAAGTGTGAAGTCGGCTTTTGAGAAGTTCTTTACTGTGGTCTTTTTATTTCAGGTGGGGTGGGATGAGGACCTCCAGCGAGATTAGTTTGTGATCTGATCTCACCAGTGAGGGGTATACTTCCGGTGTTGAACATTGTGCTCCCATGTTCGTGATGATGAGATCAAGTATGTTATCTCCTCTTGTGGGATGGTGACTAATTGTTCCATGGCATTTGAGTTTATGAATTCCAGGAACTTTTGGGCTAGGGTGTTTGGGCTTGAGTAGTGTTCCCAGTCTATATTAGGGTAATTGAAGTCACCTAGTATGATGGTGTTTGGTGGTACATTTATCCTCTAGTGTTTTCAGGAAGGCCATGTGAGGTTCCTGAGTTTGTGAGGGTGGCCTGTAACATGCTACAATTTGCAGAGCAGTCTTGCCTACGGTTAATTGCACCTGGATGGTCTCCGATGCATCGTCGTTGCCACCAGTCTTGAGGTGTGGGTGTCCTTGATGAATATGGATACTCCCCCTCCTTTCTTGGTATTGTCCGGATTTTGGGGCCGGAACGCATGATATGAGGTAAAACCTGATAGCGCTGGGGTGCTCTCAGGAGCCTTGAACCAGGTTTCTGTCACAGCACAGACATCGATGTTCTCCATACTGAGAACGGCCTCGAGTGCGTGCATTTTGAGATTTAGACTTCTGGCATTGAGCAGCATTACCCTTAGTTTTTTTCCTTTTTTGTGTTCTAGGGTGGTAGGTTTACAATTTGAGTCTTGTCTAAAAAGGCACTATGGGGTGGCAAGAGCCTTTGCCAATATCCGAATCCCAGGGGTGACAGGTGCAAGCCGCCCCTTGAAGCAGCGTGGCTTGTCCAGCATGTCATCCCAGGCAGACAGATACTGGATCCCCTTTGAATGACACCAGTGTTTAAGCCAATTGTTAAAGCTGATCATCTTATCTCTGTATTGTGGCATCATTCTTGGTGAAGGTAGGATACTGCTCAAGGTCAGGGTCATACCTGCCTGGGCTACATAATCAGAGAGCTCCTCAATGTCTCTTTTCATGTAGTCCAAGGAGGTGCGCCTCAGGTCGTTTACACCAGCGTGGACAATGACTGAGTCATATTTGTACCTGCTGTTGAGAGACCTGAGTGCTTGCGTTATGTGGCGGATTCTAGCGCCCGACAGGCAGCTTACTGTGACCTTCTCCTTACTCAGTCTGGTGAGCGGGACGCCAGTGTGTCTGACTATGGAGTCACCAATGACTAGTGTGTCTGGCATTGTGTTTGGCCTTAAGGGCTGTGACTGTTTGACACTCTGACTGTGAGGACTATGTGTTGCAGGTGTTGTGTTCTGAGGTGGTGGTTGTTTGGGTGTCTGCTTTGGTGGCCTCTGCTGTTTTGGTAGATTTTGATCAGAGCCTCCGAGTATGTCTTTGTGTGTTTATGTGTATGATTTGAGGTTGTAATGGTACTATGTGAGACTGGGTCTATAGTGTGTGTGGTAACCTTCTCCTCCTGACTGGTCTTGCCAGTCCTATGTTGAGAGAGCTCAGCCTCCAGTTTGGCCGTGATAGTTGCATCTCTCGCATGTATTAGTGTTTTGTGGGAGGAGGAGAGGGTTGTTCTGTGTACATGAGGCAATTGTAACATTGCCTCAATATTCCCAGGTTCACCAGCTGAGCAGGAGAGGACACTAGCAACTGATCCCTCCACATGCTACAAGGATAGACAAAAACTTTAAAAAGATTCCGGGATGTGGGTGACCGAGAAATGGGGGTTGCCTTTTGGGGTACTATCTATGACAAGAGTGCCGTATCAAGGTAATAAGTACTGTAGGAGCAAGTGCTAGGTTTAACAGATAGAGAATAGTCTACTTGGAGTCAAGTAGAGATGATCTTTTTAGTTATAGGATGCGCTGATTTGATCAGTAGTATAGTTCGAGGAAGGTAGTTTTAAGGGAAAATTTGACGAGTGGACTTTAGGTAGCCGACTAGTTTAGACCTGCTTAACCGGTGCAGGCCTAGTGTGCAACAATAGCAACTCCGCGCTAATTCGAGCTAATTCACGCCAAAGCGTACTTTATAGCAGGGGCTGGAAAAGACAGGAAATGACCCAAAATGGCCAATAAACTACAAGTTACTGCTTTAAACCACTCCTCTGAGGACAAACAGGCAGCTCAGTACTCCCTACTCCCACTAGTGAGTAAAGAAACTACCCCTTGACCAAACAAGGAAAATGGAGAAAACACTAACCAAGGCAAAGCCCAGAGCTCAGCAGAATCTGATCACTGCAACAAACTATTAGAAAAGTACGGAAAACAAGAGTATTTTTTTTTGTTTCTGTCAAGTTTTTTTTCAGAAAGGCAGAAAATACAATAAATGCTGTGTTTTTCGACTAAATGCTATCAAAAGCTAGTACACTTGAGTGTATTAGCCTGTTGTTTAACTTTTAAGCAAAACTTAAACAAGCAAGTGCAATAAACAATTCAAGCTATTAAAACAGTAAAATAGGTAATAGCAGAATACAACAGGCAGAAATAGCAATCGAAAGGCTTAAAAAGTCGAAAATGCAGAAAAAATACTTAAAATCTGGAAAGTTTGTCTTTTCTGGTCTCTGCTGCTCTAGGAACTCTGCTGGACACCACGAGGAGCTGTGCTGAGTTCTCTATAGCCAGAAAAGCCGCCAAAGCGTGCTTTATAGCAGGGGGCTGGAAAAGACAGGAAATGACCCAAAATGGCCAATAAACTACAAGTTACTGCTTTAAACCACTCCTCTGAGGACAAACAGGCAGCTCAGTACTCCCTACTCCCACTAGTGAGTAAAGAAACTACCCCTTGACCAAACAAGGAAAATGGAGAAAACAGGAACCAAGACAAAGCCCAGGGATCAGCAAAATCTGATCACTGGAACAAACTATTAGAAAAGTATGGAAAACAAGAGTATTTTTTTTTGTTTTTTTTCCAAGTTTTTTCAGAAAGGCAGAAAATACAATAAATGCTGTGTTTTTCGACTAAATGCTATCAAAAGCTAGTACACTTGAGTGTATTAGCCTGTTGTTTAACTTTTAAGCAAAACTTAAACAAGCAAGTGCAATAAACAATTCAAGCTATTAAAAACAGTAAAAATAGGTAATAGCAGAATAAAACAGGCAGAAATAGCAATCGAAAGGCTTAAAAAGTCGAAATAGCAGAAAAAAATACTTAAAATCTGGAAAGTTTGTCTTTTCTGGTCTCTGCTGCTCTAGGAACTCTGCTGGACACCACGAGGAGCTGTGCTGAGTTCTCTATAGCCAGAAAAGCCCGCCAAAGCGTGCTTTATAGCAGGGGGCTGGAAAAGACAGGAAATGACCCAAAATGGCCAATAAACTACAAGTTACTGCTTTAAACCACTCCTCTGAGGACAAACAGGCAGCTCAGTACTCCCTACTCCCACTAGTGAGTAAAGAAACTACCCCTTGACCAAACAAGGAAAATGGAGAATACAGGAACCAAGACAAAGCCCAGGGATCAGCAGAATCTGATCACTGGAACAAACTATTAGAAAAGTATGGAAAACAAGAGTATTTTTTTTGTTTTTCCAAGTTTTTTTCAGAAAGGCAGAAAATACAATAAATGCTGTGTTTTTCGACTAAATGCTATCAAAAGCTAGTACACTTGAGTGTATTAGCCTGTTGTTTAACTTTTAAGCAAAACTTAAACAAGCAAGTGCAATAAACAATTCAAGCTATTAAAAACAGTAAAATAGGTAATAGCAGAATAAAACAGGCAGAAATAGCAATCGAAAGGCTTAAAAAGTCGAAAATGCAGAAAAAATACTTAAAATCTGGAAAGTTTGTCTTTTCTGGTCTCTGCTGCTCTAGGAACTCTGCTGGACACCACGAGGAGCTGTGCTGAGTTCTCTATAGCCAGAAAAGCCCGCCAAAGCGTGCTTTATAGCAGGGGGCTGGAAAAGACAGGAAATGACCCAAAATGGCCAATAAACTACAAGTTACTGCTTTAAACCACTCCTCTGAGGACAAACAGGCAGCTCAGTACTCCCTACTCCCACTAGTGAGTAAAGAAACTACTTGACCAAACAAGGAAAATGGAGAAAACAGGAACCAAGACAAAGCCCAGGGATCAGCAAAATCTGATCACTGGAACAAACTATTAGAAAAGTATGGAAAACAAGAGTATTTTTTTTTTTTTTTTTCAAGTTTTTTTCAGAAAGGCAGAAAATACAATAAATGCTGTGTTTTTCGACTAAATGCTATCAAAAGCTAGTACACTTGAGTGTATTAGCCTGTTGTTTAACTTTTAAGCAAAACTTAAACAAGCAAGTGCAATAAACAATTCAAGCTATTAAAACAGTAAAAATAGGTAATAGCAGAATAAAACAGGCAGAGATAGCAATCGAAAGCTTAAAAAGTCGAAAATGCAGAAAAAATACTTAAAATCTGGAAAGTTTGTCTTTTCTGGTCTCTGCTGCTCTAGGAACTCTGCTGGACACCACGAGGAGCTGTGCTGAGTTCTCTATAGCCAGAAAAGCCCGCCAAAGCGTGCTTTATAGCAGGGGGCTGGAAAAGACAGGAAATGACCCAAAATGGCCAATAAACTACAAGTTACTGCTTTAAACCACTCCTCTGAGGACAAACAGGCAGCTCAGTACTCCCTACTCCCACTAGTGAGTAAAGAAACTACCCCTTGACCAAACAAGGAAAATGGAGAAAACAGGAACCAAGACAAAGCCCAGGGATCAGCAAAATCTGATCACTGGAACAAACTATTAGAAAAGTATGGAAAACAAGAGTATTTTTTTTGTTTTTTTTCAAGTTTTTTTTTCAGAAAGGCAGAAAATACAATAAATGCTGTGTTTTTCGACTAAATGCTATCAAAAGCTAGTACACTTGAGTGTATTAGCCTGTTGTTTAACTTTTAAGCAAAACTTAAACAAGCAAGTGCAATAAACAATTCAAGCTATTAAAAACAGTAAAAATAGGTAATAGCAGAATAAAACAGGCAGAAATAGCAATCGAAAGGCTTAAAAAGTCGAAAATGCAGAAAAAAATACTTAAAATCTGGAAAGTTTGTCTTTTCTGGTCTCTGCTGCTCTAGGAACTCTGCTGGACACCACGAGGAGCTGTGCTGAGTAAAAAGGTTCCCCTGAGAAAAACCTTAGATAGTTTAGAAGAAGCTAGGGTAGAGTTTTCCCCATTGTGGAAATGCAAAATGACTACCAACTGAACCTTCACTGTGGCATAGCTGTCTCCGTCCTGGAAAAGAAAGGCCAGGAAATCTAAAATCACAGTAACAGGAGCCATAAAAGGGTCTATCAGCTTCTTGTGAGCCCAAATAGAGAAACTTTTTCCATTTGCTCTAATACAGTATATTTTGCTAATAGATGCTTTGTGAGCTGATATCAGAATCTCTCAAACCGGGGATGAAAGCTTGGAATGTCTAGCCATCACTGGAACTAGAGAAACCATGCGATCAATTTTAAACCGTGAAGGTTCAGATGAGTCTGTCCCAAGGGGTGAGACAACAGGTCTGGAAGAGGTTCCAGAGTCCATGACGGACAAAGTAGATGAGATCAAAGAAAGGTGAACCAAACCTAGCAACACCAAAAAGGAGCAATAAGGATTACTTTGCTCTTCAACCAATGAGCTTTCTGAAGGAATTTGGGAATCGGGGGAAAGGTGGAACTGCAAAGAGTAGACCGTTAGGCTAAGCATGGACTACAGCATCTCTCAGGGGCTGAACCTGAGGAGAGATCAAGGCAAAGAACTTGCTGCATTTGTTGTTGAGGGGAGAGGCAAAGAGGTTGCAGCAAGGTTAATCCCACTTGTGGAAGATCATGTTTGCCACTGACTGTTTCAGACACCACTGGTGAGGCATCAGTACCATTCTGCTGAGCCTGTCCTCTAGAATGTTGGACTCTCCTGGAATGTGTGTTGCGAATAGAAAGTGGTTGGTAGAGATCGCTCATTTTTACACTCTCATTGCTTCTTGACACAGTGGGTAAGATCTGATTCTCCCTGTACCATAGCATGGACATATTGTCTGTTTGAATTGCAATGGTCCCTACAGGAAGGAAGCTATGTAGTACTTGCAATACTAGAAGAACCAATCATCTCCAGGATGTTGATATGCAACTTGGTCTCTTGAGACAACCATGTTTCTTGGACCATTCTTCCCAGAAAATGCCCCCCACCGCAAATGGGAGGCATCAGTGGTCAGTGGCATTTGGCGGGAGAATGAAGGGACAATCTTGGCAGACTGCTGGGGAATGGAACCACCATAAAAGAGAGCCTTTGCAAGTCCTCAACAGTTTTATAGGGTGAGTCAGAGGTTGCTGATGTAAAGACCATTGAACTGATAACATCCACTGTAGGATGCACATATGTAAGCATGCTGTAGGCAGTAGCATTATCATGGCAGCCATAGGACCCTCTTAGAACTAGCTTTGCTAGAGGTGATGGGATTGCTAGGATTTGAGATATATGAAATCTCAGAGTGTACACCATGTCTGGAGGTAAAAAAGCCATAGTTTTGGTTGTGTCCAAACAAGCTCCGAAAAGCTGAACAGGACTGAGTTGCGATTTGTGTGTGTTTACAGTTATGCCCAGAGTGGAAGCTAGTTGTAGCAGGTAATGCCTGGCTTGAATGAGTAGATTCCTGGTTAAAGCGGTTAGCAGACAGTCATTGAGATAAGGAAACACATGGAATCCCTGCAGTCTGAGATGAGCTGTAACTACTGCCATGCATTTTGTGAAAACCCTGGGGCTGTGGTAAGACCAAACGGAAGCACTTGGAACTGGTAATGACTGGTTCTCAGCCTAAAATGAAGATACCATCTGGAGCACCTCTCCATTTTGATATGGTAGCATCCTTCAGGTTTATTGAGTTCATCCAGTCATCCATCTTCAGAAGAGAGAGAATGGACTGGATCGTGACCATCCTGAATTTCAAGTTTTTTAGTAAGTTGTTTGGGGATGTTAAATCCAAAATTGACCTTAGGTCCCCTGTTTTCTTTGGTAGTAAGAAGAACCTTGAGTAGATGCCCAATCTGGCTTGGTCAGGAGGGACCTCCTGGATGACTCTTTTTGAAGCAGCTTTGTAATTTCCAGCACTGCTGCCTCCCTCAGATTGGGTGGCATATCTGGGAGGTAAGTTTTTAGTTTTGGAAGATTTAAGAAGGGAATGGAGTATCCTCTGGATACAATCCTTTGCACCCACTGATCACCTGTGATGGCTATCCAGGCTTCTGGGTGCAAGGATAAGTGCCCCCCCTCCCGACTGCCTCCAGAGACGGACAGTCAGGCAACCCTTCAGGAGCACTGAAAGGGTCTGTCCAAGAAGGAATCCCAAGACCCTTGATTCTGTGGAACCCCTCTGTCTCCGGGGTGGCGTTTATCATTGTAACTGCCCCCACCTCTGGAGAAAAGTCATC
This sequence comes from Protopterus annectens, assembly GCF_019279795.1. Taxonomy (NCBI): domain Eukaryota; kingdom Metazoa; phylum Chordata; order Ceratodontiformes; family Protopteridae; genus Protopterus; species Protopterus annectens. The sequence continues at coordinate 1,589,262,517 of NC_056744.1, forward strand.
CTGAGAATCCTGAAAAGGACCTTGAAATTTTCTGAACCACAGTTTTTTCCCTCCATGCTGATTCCTGGAAAAGGATCTTTGTGGAGTGGAAAAATGGATTCCGATGGCAGACAAGGTCTGCCCATCCTTCCCACTGTGAGAGAGCGTGTCACAAACTGTGGGGCCAAACAGAGATGAACCATCAAAGGGTGGGTTGATAAATGATACCTTAAAAGGTTCCACAAAGTCACGCAATCACATCTAGGCATGACACCTAATGGCAATTCCAGAACCGGCGGCCCTAGATGTGCTTCAACTGCAAGGGCAATTAGCCTCATGGATGAATTAGAAATCAATTGGAGAGTGGCCATGCTGGAGGAAAATGTTTTGCATTCCTCTTCAGACATGGACTCAGGGACGGAGCCAGAGAGTTCCCTGATCAGGTCCTGCTGTAGCCTGTTAAAATGGGATTAATAGTTCAATGCTCATAAAGCAAATGTGGATGAAGTGTAAACCTTCTTGCTGAACCTGTCCAAAGCCATAGACTCCCTGCTAGGGGGATGGAGAGTGAAGGTCTCCTGAGCTAGCTCCTTTTTGGTGGCTGCCATGACAACCATGGCATTTACCAGGATCCCTTTAGTCCAGTAGGATTCACCCAAGGCAGCACTTAATATCTTGTCAGCCTGCTTTTGTATGGGCTCTACTTTGTCTGGATCCTTCCATGCGCTGATGGAAACTAACTCAAAAAGATGGCCTGCCAGGGTGTGGGCACCCAGGATATAGATGGACAGGTGCCGAAGGCCTCCAAGAGCACTGACTCCTCTGGGTTACACATTGGGAGGACCATCCACCCTTCTGCAGAGTATCTTTATGTTGTCCACAAAGGAGATATTGTCAGGTGGACATCTGGGGGATCCTTCCCCTTCCTCGAACTCTGTGCCTGTAGTGATGGATTCCTGCAGGCAATACAGATGTCTCCTTTTACACCTCTTCTTCTGAGGGACCTCCTCGTGGGATCATCTGAGAAGATGTTGGAAGAAAAATAAGGATCCAGAGTGGGAAGAGGCTGGGGGCTTTGCATTACCAGCTGACCTAGTGGAAGACGAGAGACCTCAAGAGCAGACTTTATGGGGGCAGGGATTAGATCCAATGGTGGGGCAACCGGGAATCCTCTAGGATGGGTGAGGACCATCTCCACCACTTCAAAAGCAGATGGACTGCGAGGATCTGAGGGTCATCCCGCTGGGGCAGACTGCTCTCAAACTCCCACCACTCTTTACTCCAAAGGGGGAGTCAGAGCTGAGCTATCAAACACCGAGGCTCCGAGGGGAAGCGACAGCTCTGAAAACCTCAGAGTCCAAGTCAACCCCTCAGACTCAAAGTCTAAGTTTCTGTTCCAACATAAACTTGGCCCCGCAGCTGTCGAAGCCAAGCGTGTCAGGGAAACTGTCAGACTCAAAGTGGAAACCACTATCGGATCCAATGTCTTGGTTCTCGGTGCCATCGGACCTGACAACTCTGAAGCAGTAAGTCAGATCAGAGAAGGATGAAAAGGAGAAAGTCTACTCCCAGATCCAGAAGGGGACAGAGCTAGCAGTACCCCCATCTGAATCTGCACCTTGAGAAATTGTCTCATCAAGCTATCCACCTCACACTCAGACAAGTGACAGGTAGACCTAACAGAGGAGGATGTAGAAGATGGCCTGGACACTGGCTTGGGCTAGGCATCCTTGGAATGAGGGCTCTGAGCCAAAACACTCGGATCCATGGACTCAGTCAGAGCACAGGGAGCCGAGGGCACAGGAAACACTATCACTGGATCTGACAACCTCAGATTCAAAAGGTTTTGGTGCATTTCTAGGTGGCTCCGAGGAGGAGCACTCAGGGGAATACTTCCTGTGTTCCCTAGCCTTCTTGGACTTTCTAACAAGGGTTTGAGCCCTTGAATTGGAGGGTGTTGAAGGGGTAAGAAAGCCCTTCAATACCAACTGGTGGTCTGCAAGAGCACTCGGATTGAAACCAACACATACCTCACAAGAGCTGTCTAGGTGAGCCGGGCCTAGACAGTAAACGCACTCCCTGTGGGCATCGGACAGGGGAATCTTATGCCCAAAGGAAGTGCATTCTTTTAAACCCCAAGGGTTTATCGGGCTTCTCAGCCATGATAAACCAGTAGAGACAGGGGAAAGAGAAGAGAAGAGACTAAAAGGAGGGACAGAGAGAGAAAAGAGAGACCAGAAACTCAGATGAAACCCGTGGGAAGTCACTACACTATTTAAGTACAAAAAGGAGGCCTATTTTTTTATATACATATCTATGAAAGGAGACAAAGTAGGAGGAGAGGAAGGAAGACCAATGAAAAGAACAGCAGAAGAAGCCGACTTACAGAACTTTTGTAATAAAGTAGCTGGAACAATGCAATCCTGATGCTTCTTCGGTGAGTGGCAAATGAGTTCTGAGGTATTTTGGAGGATGGGGGCATTATGGGATGCAGAGGAGGAGCTTGAGCATCGAATATTGAGCTTGGAAAGTGGCTGAGTCAGATCTGAGGTTGGATCGAAACCCATAGGTCGAAGAACAAATGAAAATGATATCAGATCCAGGAGTTATCAGAAGATATCTTTAATGAAACACTGACCAAGATTAAACACAAATGTTGTTACGGCCCTGATGAAATGCTTAGCATCCTCCCATGAGCAGAAGAAAAATTATATATGCAATAAGTTTTCTTTTCTTATTTGTTTATACTTCAGATAAGAGTTATACGCCTGATTTATGGGAAAAAATATCTATGTTGTGCCAATATAGAAGGGAAAGGACAAATGTGGTTACTTATTATAGACCCATTAGTTTGACATCTGTTATATGCAAATGCTTTGAGTGATCATTCTTAAAATTAATATCTATGCCAAGTCTTCTGATGCAAGATATTTACCAGCATGGCTTCATTAATACCCGGTCTTGTCTCACAATGTGTGTAATTCATGCATGTATGGCCTGATTCAGGCTTTCTGAATCATATAAGAGACAAATCTGTATACATAACATGCACTTTAACTCCTGGACTGCATACGATGCTTTAATTACCCAGGCCAAATATAAATGTATTGGTGGTAATATTTAAATGTAAATGTTCATTACCATTATTTTACATAGAACTTACATTTATAAATAACCTTACTCTACTAATCCAACTACTTATTTCTTGTAATCATGGAGAACAGCTATTTTTTAAATATTTATTGTTACATTCGGAAAAACAAGAAAGCATTGTTATATAACCTTCACTAATAACATAACTACAATAGGCAGCTGTTACTTAGGAAAATAGTAGTGGTAACAGCTAGAGTGAGTTTATTTTGGTAAATATTTGCAGTATCAAATGACATTACTGCACAATCTGTTCAAATTAGATCACAGACTGAACAAAGAAGAGTGTCTTAAACACAGTCAGGGTTTCTTGATCTCAGACTCATTGGTAATCATGTACATGAGTATCTCCCCAGGTGCGCAGTAGCAAGTCCCGCCTAAACCTTGAATAGTCATGTTGATGTCTTCACCGGCCACATGAATATTCATTGGGTATTCGGCACTTAGCTCGAGGTGGCACTACAATTACCTAAGGTATATTTTTTTTAATGTTTTTGCCGGGGGGGGGGGGTGCTGCGCCTTCTACAACCACTGAAAATTAAATATGCCAACTCCGAGATCGCACTACATTGAAGAAAAGGGTAAACTGTATGCATGATATCACAGTCAAATCTGCACAAGCATCATTTGAATACATCACGGCAATTTGGCATGTCAGTCATGCAAGTGACACCAATGCCACACCTACAGCTGAACAAACCGCCCAGGGAGTTATGCATGTACAAGATCACCGAATCATTTACAGAGATGCTGCACAGTGTGTGTGTGTGTGTATGTGTGTGTGTGTGTGTGTGTGTGTGTGTGTGTGTGTGTGTGTGTGTGTGTGTGTGTGTGTGTGTAAGTGTGTAAGTGAGTGTGTGTAAGTGTGTGTGTGTGGGGAGGGGGCCTTTACCACTGCTTACAAAAACATTTATTAGTTTCCCTTTCTACCTGTTAGTTTTGGTTGAATTGGTTTCACAGTGAAGCCATCAGATTACATATCCTACATCAGTTCACCTTAGTTTTTAAAATCCAGAAAGGTATGTCCATACATAAACAGTCAAGAAAGAAACTTGTCTGTCTTATTTGGCTACATACATTTTAGGATAACTTAAGATGCAGCCATTCAATGTAAGTTGAAGGAAAAAAAAAACAACCTGAGAAGATGTGAGCTGCTATCTTATTTGTTTTTCTTAAATGTATAACTAAATGCATTTAAAGACAGTCTAAAATAGTGTTTATGGAGCAGGCAATGCGAGTAAATTTGCTTCATAAGTATTCATATGTGCTAATTTCTATGTTGGTTTCAAAACACTAAGCAGTGAAATAAACGTCTAGTAGTTATTAACAATTCAATACTACTAAATAATGGCTGCCTTTTATTGTGATGTCTCCAGCCCAAAAAACATGTTTTGTAACAGCAGGCAGTAGTAAGGAATATGAAACTGTCAATTGTATTTATTAGTTACTATAGAATAAAGCAGAAAAAAAAGAATATTATATGTGGATATGTCTGTGTACATGCATGTGTGTGTGTGTGTGTGTGTGTGTGTGTGTGTGTGTGTGTGTGTTCCTACCATTGGTTGACAACTTATTTCACTGAAGCAGTGACCATATGTCTTAATACACTGAAAAGGGGTTTTGTTGAAACATGACTGTAAAAACAGAGAGAGACTGTAGTGCAGCTGGAATTAGAATTTTCTTTCCCCCCCACTGTTGTACAGTCTTGGAGTCAATATATGTAGAGATGTCGAGATATAAAGGATGGACGAGGCTTGCCTCTTGCAAAACTTTTTTTTTGTACGTTTGTGTCTTGTCTTGGTACATTTCAATGTATCAAGATCTCAGTATACACTAATAATCACTGTGACACACTGTGGTGCAGTAGGGTAAGGACTGTTGTTATTTTTTCACTGTTGTGCATCGCAGAAATAGTAATCTTTAGAGATGTGAGAGTATGGGGGTGCAGGGGATTTGGCTGTCCTGTAGGGATAGTTTTTTGTTCTTTTTTTCAGACTGATAGTCATTCAGATGAACTGGGTTGCAATCAAATTTGACTTCGATATTATAGCATAGAACAATATACACAGGTGACCTGGTGAAAGGCATTTGACCGAATCTCAAAATAATAAAATCTATCTCGACCTCCCCCCTTCCTTATTTAAAGATACCACATCAAGAGTCGAACAGCCATGGAGAAAAGAGAAAAGCTCTCTCACGCACACACACACACACACACACACACACACACACACACACACACACACACACACACACAAACAGAAATCATACCATCGGTGATTGTGTACAGGCAGTTTTCACTGTATGGTATTGTCTACTAATTGTAATTCAACAAATGAGTTTTTAGTCAAATGAATTTTCAGAACATTTTGTTTCAGTTTTTTGAGACTTGACTGTATAAAGTTTAACTGTACCTGAAATTATCTTTTTTTCCTATGCTTCCCCCTCTCCCTTATTGCTTGTAGGCTGCCAACATTGCTGAACAGTTCATTCTCTGTGGGAAAAAGCTAGATGCAGCAGGCCATCATCCATGCCATGCCAAAGTGTGAGACAGTAACACATGCAAGACCCTTTTGGCCATGTCTATATCATATTATTGTATGATGTAAATAGCGAATGTTATTTCATCTTACCAATAATATCGAAACAACAAAATAATCGAACAAACGGAACAGTGAATTTTTTTCCCAGGGAAAAAAATTGCTGCTCCGTAAAGGGAAAAAAAAAAAAAACCCCACAAATTTAAGTGGGGGGCTTTGCCCCCCCCCCCCTACTTAAATATACCAACTCTGAGATCGCACCATAGTGGAAGAAATGGCAAAGTCTCGAAGACAGCACACCAAATTTTTTCCCTGGGAAAAAATTCGATATTCCGTGACGTCGCTATTTTGCCATTTCAACAGTTTCGGATCGACTAAATAGCATTCGCTATTTAGTCCATTTGATGGCGTCATATAGACCCTTTTGGCCTCATGTGAACTGCAAGAAATTAAATCTGTGGTTCCCTACAGAACAGACAGACAGAAAACACACACACACACACACACACACACACACACACACCAATGGACCATACAGCACCGCTGCTCATTGTTCATTAGCACTATTTCACTGCATTACATTTAATTTTATTAGTAACTTTGTGAGTAAAAGAATAAAAGTGAATGAAAAACAAAGTTTGTTTAGATTTATAAAGATGATACACTTTTACAACTGAGAATCCTCTTTTCTGTTGATCCGGATTAAACTCATTAACGACAGAAATTTCTCAGAAATAGTTTTACAAATCACCTTACTGTTTGTTAGTATGTAACATTCTGCAAGTTACAATGAAGGGTAAGTATGTATTATTCTTTCATATTTTTTTAAACATGTCAGGTGGGGCAAGACTGACAACTACAGCTATATCTATGTGTTTGACTGATACTGAAGAGTAACAACCAACTTCATAATCCATGTAACTAAAACTGTGCTTCACACAACATGCCCTGTGATTATCAAGATACAAAGGTTTGTGAACCAACAGTCATAGCTAGAATACTGAAGAAGCAACAGTGACTAGTCTAATTTATTTCTCATTAAATCAAAATGTTACAAAACTAATGTATTAGGAGATGGGAAAACGGAAGCAACAACCTTTAGCAGCACCACTTACACTGTTTACTTTGTGATAATCAATTCTTTTGGAGTGACACAGAATAGCAAGTGGATGATCTCTGACCTCTATAAGCCATAGGCATATGGATGCTATGAAATTCTGGCCCCAAGTAAAGCAACACTTTGCCTGAACATGAGCAAGGACGCGAACATTAGGGACTCCAAGAACAAAGTAATGCCAAATCTCTACCTTTTACAAGTAACTGAGATAAAAAAAGATCAGACTAAGGACATGTACACTATAGGCAAATGATATCAGGGCTGGGGTGACAAGAAAACAGTGGTGAAGAAACCAATTTGTCTACGTCATCTTAATTTGATTCTCAGAACCTTCACTTGTAAAACACTGAACAAGATCAAAGTTCCCACATTATAAGCATGTTTGTAGATCTTAATTAGAAAAAATAAACATAACGTATGAAAACATAGCTGACTATATGACAGAAACGTTTCTCATTTTTGGCAAAAAAAAAAAGTTTCTAGTAAAGGTGTATTTTACTAGTGCTTAAAAGCTAAAGCTTTTTTTTTAACTTTCCAAACATTTATAAATGAGTACAGTCTCTTCATCTAGAAGAGTATATTTTCATCACCAGGGGTCACTGTAACACTTTCTCTTAGAAAAATGCATTAGAAGCAACCTCCATCTTCATGGTCATCACTCAGTAAGGATTCTTACAGTGCTGATAGAAACCCATGCAAGGGCATGCAATAGCATGTACTTTGCAGTGTTTTCCCAACACACATACAGTCATAGCTCTCAATCTGAAAATACTGAAAAAAGGCCCTTGAAAAGTAGGAACATCAAGAATCTGGACATCTAATTGACATAAAATTTGAACAACAACAGCATATAACAAATCTCATTTTCTGCACGATTGTGGGATACTACTCAGAAACACATATCTGAAAAACGGTAACAAAATTATGGAAAATATGAACACATTATCAAAGAGAGTGTAAATCTGCAAACTTTAATGACCTATATTGCAAAGTGCTACTATACAAGGTCATTTATTTTTGCTTCTGAAAAAGGGAAATGTAAAATGAGTGTCTCCTTTCTTTAAATTATTGTTGCCACTAGTATGTTGGTCATGTAGTGTGGTTTTCTGTGTACTAGACAGCTTCAAAAATCAGATCTTGAAGAGGAGTAAAAAAATTTACTTTATGGGACATACCTCCAAAAATACGAACAACATATCAACATATGCAGGGGTAAATCAGATCTGAATATAGGAACATTCCTCCAAAATAAGGGCAGATGAAAGGTCTGCACAGAAAACTGTAACAGTCAATGAAGACAGCCTATTTTTCTCTGGAGAAGCAAAATGCTCACTGTGATATTCAGCTTTTCTGATCAGTACCTGTGTTATGACTCATTCCTGAGTGCATTCTGCAGGCATTACAAGCACAGACTCTACAACAACAAACATGTTTATAAAAAGACAAAAAAAAAAAAAAAAAAAAATTACAAAATGACTGAGAGACATCGCGATAACAAATACCAGATGAATGAAACAGAAATAGCATACCTTACAGAGTGCTGGTTGTTGACATTCCAGAACTGCAAAATATAAGTACAGACAAGTAAAGTTGAGTTGTGCACGCGTACATATCAAAAATAAATATGTTTTCACTGTATCATATGACTCTCCATGATGGGTCAAAACTGGGTTTCTCCTCTCCACCACTTAGAATCTGGCACTTTTTTCCTCAGAATTTCCCCTAACTTTAGGGTAGATGCACTCAGTGCTGGCACACACTACGACATCACACACAGTTTTCATTAGTATGCACAGCCTCTAAACTTGTCACTTCACCTCTAGTAGGCATACTTCTTACAAATCAAGAAATAGCAATGTAGATGTGACACTTAACACTGCCAACAAGTAATATACAACAGCATACTTACCCTCCTTACATAAATAATAAGTAATGCACAAATGTACACTTGCAGTCTTGCACAAAATAATGTACATGTGACATCTACCCTGCTAACAATATACAAATATAAACCTGCCTGAAGAACACTGAACTACAATAGTCAGTGTTGGATGTAAAGGTAGTTCAAGTGCATGAGGACAGCAGCAAGGTATTGCCTACTCATTATGGAGGGACCCTTCATAGACCAAATAAATAAATAATAAATAAGAATGCATCAGCTACAGCTAAGATTGTGGACTCTGCTTGACAGGCCAATGAGTCAGTGAATAGGCTGAATCTCAAACATTAAATACACCATTGTGGAAGAAGCCAAAAAACACTAAGGCTTACACTAAAGAATGAAGGAAGTCCACATCCTGAAGGGCACTGTTGAGATAATAATGTTAGGTGAACATATGTGCTAATCACAAATTGGTTACAGCACAGATGTCTGCAGTTAAGACATTCTTAAAGTGTTTGTCTGCATTTGCTGAAGTCTAAGTAGCAAACCTCTGGAGCTGCACATAACCTCCTTATCATATTACAACTCTGTCAGAAAATAAAGACCCCCCCCCCAAAGAAAACTAATATCAGCCAACTACAATAATTACTTAATAACCTTTGTGCGAAAGTATAACAATACATCATACACTTTGTACCTATCTGCCATTCACTCCTCCTCCTTCCACACTTGACTCCCCTTCATTTGATCCTCAGATCTACCTTCAGTGGCTGTACACTGAAATAAAAGCTACAAACAAAGTTCTTTACATTTTTGTATATAACTTATACTACTTTATTTTAAATTATTTCAAATGCAGTTGTTACCTGCCTGAAGCAGCTCCAAAAACAAACTAAAAACCACAGCTTTCTAGCTCAACTGTAAGTGTTTCTTCTACTGTAATTTATCCACACTTTGAATGTGTTTTTAAGACTATCTGCTTTTTAAAAAGTGAATTGCTTCTTATCATTTGAAGTATTACTACAGGGCAGGTGAACATACATGCAGGTTAGTTTTTTCTGGCTGTAGTAACTTATTTTGGCCACCAGCAGTCTACCACATTCCTTGCTGTTTTAACTTAACAATAGTACCAATAGCTTTTAGTTTAATGTTATTTTAACTCTCAATAGTTCCAGTATATGTAGGTTTAATGTTGCCAGCCATATTCTAGACCAGGCATGGGCAAACTATGGCCCGGGGGCCACATGCGGCCCGTTAAACGTTTTGATTCGGCCCGCCAAACTTGAAAAAATTTAATAAATTAACCTTGTTAATGTTTTATTTCCCCTGCAATTCTAATGTTTCCTCACTAGATGGCGCACTCTAGATATATTGGCTTTGTTGAGGTGAAGCGTAGGCCTATTACTCCACGTTTGCACTTTACCCTTTGACCCAATCGCCACAACAAAACTAACTCCAGACTTTGATGCGCTGGCTAAAAAAGGAGACCAACAACACTGCTCCCATTAAAATGTGTGTGTCTCTGTGATACGCACGTTGTTAAAATAAACAGTGCGCGTAGATCAAATATAACGCTTCACAGACTGACTTGCTGCAACTGTTTCGTCCTTGCACTGGTCGTTGTTGACTTTTGGCACCGGGGAAACAAATTGAATAAAAGGAACAGGACAAGTACATCTGCATCTCCTACCGTTTTGAAAAAAGACAGTCAGGAGGAGAGTGATGGTGATATCCTGAAGGATAACAGAACTTTCAGTGCTTTAAAATAAAATGGTCATTTATTTGATTTTCAGTGTTTAAAGACACATTTCGAAGTCAGAGATTTTATTGTAATGCTTTTCTTCATTTTCATTGGAAATTAAAGCACATGTTTTCTCCATATCCCAATATGTGTATTTTTCCCCCATTGAGGTGATGTTTTCAAAGCATGCCATCTATCTGCTCCTGTTCCGGCCCCTTTGTCAAATGTTAGAACTCAATGTGGCCCACGAATCAAAAAGTTTGCCCACCCCTGAGACTGTTATTTAACCTCTAGTACGTCTTCTGTACCCTTAGTCTTCTGTTTTTAAATTTATATCTGCAACATTTCCATCTCTGGCTTGCTCTCTTCTTACCTCTTCAGCTCTGATTTTCACAGTTGCTTCCTTTATGATTCTTATTTTCAGTGTTGTTTCATACTGCTGACCTGGCCCTGTCAGTACTGGTTCCAACCAGCTAGGCCACTGTGACATCCATCTCCACTCTCTCTCCACCCCCTTCCCCAGTTTCACAACAAAGTAGGAAAGTCTTCAAGGTACACCACTACGAGCTTGCAGAAGGCTTTAAGAAGCCGAAAGCACTTAACTCAGCTGGAACTGTCATGTGTTTTTAACATTTTTATTGTTTTTCTTCACATAAAGAGTGTTTTAATCACTGTGACACTGTGCAAGCTCGTGGTGGAGTACCTTTAAGACTTTCCTATTTTGTTGTACCGCTTTGGGACACCTTTGACAGTTGCAGTCGACTGATTTTGTTCCTCCCCAGTTTCTTTCACTTTCTTTTATTTCCAAACTCTTCCTCCAGACTCTTTAAGGTTCCCTTCCTTCCTGTGGCACCATCTTTACCTCTCCGAACCACTCTAATCCTTTCCCTATACCACTGCTAGAATGTCTCTTACCCCCCTTGCATACTTTCATCTGAACTTACCTTCCACTCCACTGACTGTTTTTTTTTTTGTTCATTGACCTTGATTCTTCCTTCCCTTGACCTAAACTATATCACCCAACCTACTAATGCAAACCGCACCCCCCATTTTACACCACTACCCCATCCTCTACAAAGTACACATTTGCTGTTACCCTTATATCCCCCAGTCTCTACCCCCTCAACACTACATGCTTTTCCCCTACAGACTTCTACCTAACTCTAAAAACACTGTTACAAACTGCACTAGTCTAATTTCCACAAAACTCTGTACCTGTACACTACAACCCAGACAAACCAAATACCTCACCCATCATCTCATCTCTATCCTTCTCTCTGGGGACATCCACCCAAACTCAGGCCCCTCTATCACACTGAATCCAGACCCCAACCCCTACCCCCCAAGCAACAGGTAAACCCCTCCACTTCTCAGCTCTAAATACTCAGAGCCTATGTAACAAAATTCCAAACCTTCATGCCTGGCTTCTACATAACCAGCCCGATATTCTCTTCATCTCAGCAACCTGGCTTAAGCCCCACATAAAAGATTCTGAACTACGTCCTCCCAACTACCACATGTTAAGGAACGACAGAACACAAAAAGCGGGGATTGTAGCACTCTTTTACTCAGCATCCCTCTTAGTCACCCCCTATACCAAACCCTTTCCCAATTTTGGCAGGGCAGAAATAATACCAGCCCTACTCCACCTAAACAAGCATAAACTCATATTCGTTCTCTCCCTCTATATTCCCCCTGGAGACAATATCTCATCCCTTGAAGATATTCTCTCCTGGGTCTCCACCAACATTACTCATAAAACCATGGGGAAGATGAACATAAACTGGGCAACAATCCAATCTCCCACTAACTCACTCAATATTAGCTTACATAACTTTACGCAACTAATCATTTCCACTGCCAGGCCTAATAAGAACTCCATTACTGGAAGTACAATAACCTGGATTCTAGTATCCCATCCTCACTATATCTCTGTTAGTGGTATTATCCCAGACCCACTAGCTGACAACTTCCCCACTTTTGCCCGCTATCTCCCCTCTTCCATACAACTAACTCACACCTATATTTCCACTCGCTGCCTAAAAAACTTCAATTCTGAAACCTTCTCAAATGCATTAAAAAGCACAAACTGGAACCCATTAAAGACTCTTTCCCCTAGATAATGCTCTCTCCTACTTTAACTCTACTTTCACAAACCTGCTCAACTCCTTTGCCCCTCTAAAAAAAAAAAACATACAGAAAGTAACCCTGTACCCTGGTTAACCAAAAACACCTTAGCTACTATGCGACTCTGTGACAAAGCCTGGACACGTTACTATAAAAATAAACCCACTATCACCCTTAATAAATATAAAACACTATGAAATAAAGTCAAAAAACTTATTAACTCAGACCACAATGTTTATTTCTTCACTCTCCAAACCAACCACAACACCAATCCCAAACTATTTTGGAACGGAATCTCTTCTCTCCTCAACCCGGGAAAAAAAAAAGAACTCTTGCCCTAACCCAGATGCCTCTGAGATGGACTTAGCCACCCAATTTAACTCTTTCTTCCTAGAGTCCATAAGTAAGCAAACATTGTCCTTCACCAACACCTCTGCGACCCCTCCTCAGCCTGCACCCATCCCTTCCTCCCCTAGCATCCCTTGCCCCCAACCTCCACCCTTCTCTATCAATCCCATCTCTATGTCCACCATAAAAAAAAAATTTTCCTAAAATTAAAACCTGGTTCCAATGCCCCTGATGAAATTCCCTCCTACTTCCTAAAAGAAGCCACAGAAGCCATTGCTCTCCCTATCAGCATACTAATTAATCGGTCTATCTCAGAAAGCCAGGTCCCCCACCTCTGAAAGAAAGCCTTTATTATTCCTCTACATAAAGGAGGCAATAATAATGACATTCTAAACTTCCACCATATTGCTATCTTATCCCCTATTTCTAAGCTTCTTGAAAAATGTATCCACCAACAACTCTTACCCTATCTCATCAGCAACCAGCTTCTTACCCCCACACAGTATGGATTTACACCCGGTCATAGCACCTCCACTGCCCTCCTCTCCTTCTTTGAAACAATTAACAAAGCCTGTGATTCTGACCATTTCGTGTCCACCCTTCTCAACCTCACCAAGGCTTTTGACACTGTTGCTCACAACCTGCTTCTTAATAATCTCTCCAAACTAAACCTATTCCTTTCCTGTATCAAGTGGTTCTCTAGCTACCTCTCAACCAGGCAACAAGCAGTCAAATGGAATAAAGCCACTTCACCTTTCCTTAATATTCCCACAGGTGTCCCCCAAGGTTCCATTTTAGGCCCCCTACTATTCAATATATTCATTAATGACTTCTACCAAGCCATTCCAAACTCCAGCCTCATCCATTATGCCGACGATTCTACCATTATCTGCTCCTCTCCTTCTACCCCCACTCTAAATAAGCTTACCCAAAGCGCCTTCTCCTCTACTAAGCAGTGAATGCTAGACAACCATCTGGCTCTTAATGCAACCAAAACTAAACTTATGTTATTTACCGCCTCCAAAACCTCCTCCCTAGATAAACAATCATTCATAATCACCAGCAAAAACAATACTCCCCTAGAAATAGTCTCTGACACTAAACTGCTAGGCGTACTCATAGATGATCAACTAAAATTCGACAAACATTTACAAGTAAATATCAAAAAAACCCACAAAAAACTTGGTATGCTATACTACCATAATCATTATATCTCTCCTTCCACCAGGCTCATGCTAGCCAATACTTATCTCATCCCATCCCTCCTATATGGTGCATCTATCCTCACCAACCTGCAATCCTCCCTCAAAACCAAACTCTACTCTTGCTATAACAAGATATCAAAATTGTGGCAGGTCACAGAGACATTTCTCACCACTGTAATTCTCTTCACCAACTAAACTGGCTTGAGCTCCCTAACCTCCTCACTTATACCCAACTCATCCAAGCACACAAACTCATTTACAACCCCTCTCTTTGTCCCTCCCTAGCCACTACCTTTGACATGCAAGAACCAGAATGACTTATAAGAGCCAATTCCTAAAACTAATTAAATTGCACACACCCACACGTCCAGGTGGGAATCACCTAATGTCTTTCTCTCTTGCACACGTCTGGAATTCTTTACCATCTCCTATCCACATCACCAGCAGTCCCTCCTCATTTAAAACCTTGCTGCACTCGCACCTAACTTCACAATGGAAGTGCTCCTGCTCCCATCCTACCTCATCCTTCTAATACCACTTCCTACTCTCCTAGAACTAAATACGCCATCACTGCCTCCTATAGTTCCACAGCTCTATTGAACTATTTGACCAACTACTTAACAGTTACCCTATGCTGTTACTTTTTTTTTTTACAAAAGTGTTTTTTATTGCTGTTTAATGAACTATACTGATATATTCTATCATTGTTAACCTTTTCTTATCATATTTACTTTGTATTCCTATGAGATAATCTGTAATTTATATGTGCAATGTGTACTGTATTTGTATTTTTCTGGAGCTTTTCTCCTCAGGAATCCATTGAAAATGGGCTCCTTGTGGCCCAATGGACTATCCAGGCAAACAAACTGCAAATAAATAAAAATAAATAAATAAATATCACTAGTCTTTGGTCCTTACCTGTTACACTATGGAGAAAATTTGTGTGAGTCTGTTCATTTGAAATGTCTGCTTTTTATACTCCTGTAAGTGTAAATGATGTATTTTGTCTGTCTTGTGCTTTTACACTGTTGCTGAGCCTAAATTAGGTCCTTTTGGGTCAGAGCTCTATACTGGTCAACCCAGTTAAATAAAATAAAATAAATATACTACACTGAACTATACAGGTTTTGATGTAAAAGTTGTGTTTATTTTGTTGATAAAACAGCCCCCCCAAAATTTTTTCTTGGACCTGAAAATACCTGCTATGCGTCATGAAAGACTGAGCCCACAAAGCCCCATTATCTAAATTTGTGTATGGGCTACAATACTACCATGCTAACTTCTACAACAGGAATGTCTTATGTCATGGAAATCCAAGTAATCATCTATGAGGTGGAACATCCTAAATTGACCTATATGACAGTAGTGAAACCACAAAGTAAATAACTGTTCTGCTAAAGATTTGAATTGTTTTCCTTACCCAGAAATGCTTTGCTGGTATATGTAAATCATTCTCAGTGCCTACCATAACATCATTTTGTGAGCATGGTCATAGATAAAATAACATAGTCAAATCTTAAGTATTTTTCAAAGCTACTTGCACCTTTAACATCAGGATTATACATGGAAATTGAACTGTAAAACAAAGATGTGTGAAAAGTATACACACTTTAAATCAAATTCTGGATGCAGCTACATTTCTAGTGGAGAGGACCTTGACAGCAGCAGTTTTCAAATAGCTGATTAAGCTTTTGATGTCACTAATTATGCAGTTAGAAAGCCATTTCATAAAGGGTCTGTCTGACAGCTGTCAGCCTTTCCCTCCCAGGAATGAAGGATAGGGACCTATATAAGGTAATATCTTGAACTGCTGATAGACATCCAGCATGTGAAATGCTCTCTTTCTCTTTTTCTCTCACACACTCTGTCTCTTTCTGTTTTTTTTTTTTTTTTTTTTTTTGTGGCAAAACCCCCCCCAAAAAACACGAAGATGGATGGACTGGTTCAGGGACGTTTGTAAATCATTTTGGAATGGCGTGATGTCTGGTTTTAAGGGACGTGATCTTTGTGAAAGACCACATATGGTTGCTGGTTCTTTGACTAGATAGATGACTGATTCAACTAACAACCTTGGTGTTGGAAGAGTTAAATGAAAAGGGACTGGAATGAATAACCAGTGTTGGCACACCTGTCCCAAAGGAAGGAAGCTGGTGAAGTTTTAACACAGCAGCAACTATGAATGAGGAAAACCTGTAAATGCAGGTCCTACAACAGTGATACTGAAACATGTGAGCATGTCAAAGAGTGCACCATGCTTCATCTGAGCATTGTGCTTGTGCAGACACACACACACACACACACACACACACACACACACACACCTGTACTGGTACACAACAATGAATACTGTACTGTGCTGTTTGGCCACTGGATGAAGGTGTTAGAAGCATATTAAAAAAATCTCCTAACCCCTGCTACATGTTAGTAGTGATATCTGGTGTTTAACTCCCTGTTATGATCAAAAGGAAGTGAATGGGCCAATACAGAATAAGAAGCCTGATTATCACAAGGTGGATGCTGGTATATATTAAAAAAAAACTGATATTGTTCCCCACATGTAAGAATGTAGCTCCAAGATCCTGTCACTATCAGCCAAGGAGATGACCACCACATCATAGTTTTTCAACAGACAACATCAGTACCACTGAACCAGTGGATCTGAAAATAAAATGGGGAAGTCTGACAATCATAAAGTTCAAATCCCACCAACAGGAGGGGGATCTTTAATGGCAGGCAAATATTTATAGGAGTTTCAAGTCTATTTTAGTCAATGACCATTTGCTTCTTGCCAGTACCCACCCTCAGGCTTTGCCTCCTTTCTGAATGAGGAAGACAACAGTTAACCTGGGCTAAACTGGACAGCACCCATCAAGTCACCCAGCTTATGTCTGAGGAAGGATATTAAACCACAATGCTAAACTTGCAGAGGACATTTAATTCAGAGAACAGGGAGGCATGCATCTATCTCTCCATCATGTTCTATTTATCTGATGATGAAGGTTCAGGTTTCTGGTTCTAGTGTTAGCTGAGGTGGTTGATCTGCTAAGATATAGGAGGTCAATGATCACAGAGTTTCTAATGGTATGGTAAATGAGGCACAAATCATGCCACAGGAGCTTATACAACTTAGAGTACACAGTCAAGGCTTCTAGCCTTTCTTGACAACCAAGGTTTTTAAAACCAGATTTTTTTTGAGCTAGCAACCTCTTGGGCATTCCATGTTTGTTGATATGTCGAGTGACGTACATACCGAAAGGAAGTGCAGTACTCAACAAAAGGTCTGATCAGTGCTAAATGCAGAGGAACAATAACATCTTTGGATTTAGACATAATACCTATGGCTGGCAGTTGCAAGTAATATCCAGCCAAGTTCTATAGTCTTCACTGTGTAATATCTTAAACCTACTGCAGTGAAGACTTATTGGATATGTATCCAAATGACCCCTTAAGGACATACTACTGTTTCAGCTACATGGCTTTTGAATGCCCACGACTTTTTACTTTTTAAGTGATTATTGGTACTTTCATTCCAATAAAGTCAAACTCCACTAGCAGCAGACATACCATGTTTCTTTTTCTGACCTCTCCAGTACAGTATAAGTGGATCATCTGGCTACACTTTAGAAACAAAGAACTTAAAGCCTGATCTTCACAAACAGAGTTTCTAGAAAATATCCCAAACAGCATCCAAGCCAAAGGGTAAAACATTCACACATACAAGTCACTCTGCAAAAACAGCAAGAAAGACCCAGCCAAGCTAGAGTCTTCACTGTGTAATATATTAAACCTCCAGGAATGCTAGCCCATGGGATATAAGCAAATGACCTCTTAAGGTCTTACCAATGTTTCAACTCTACAAATTCTGAATGCCCATGAATTTTTAATTTTTAAATCATTATGGGAACATTCATGCAAATAAAGCCAAACCTCACTACCTGTAGACATGTCATGTTTCAGTCTTTTTCTGAGCTCATTAGTACATCATAAGTGGATTGTTTGGCTATACTTTAGAAATGCAGAATGTCCATAAACATCAGAGTGCCTGCAAAATACCCCAAATAACATACAAACCAAAGTGGAAAAAGTCACAAAATAAACTCTGTGGTCAATTACACTCACTTTGATTGTGGACACTTCAGTTGTCTAAAATACAATGACCACACCAATGTATTTCAACTAGTCACTCGCCCATCACTCACACACACATAAACTAGCCTTGCCAAGCCAGATTAATGAGCAACTGTGATCAGATTGCAGAAGGAGTCACTTGCATCCACAGAGTGCCTACATATCCAATTTTTGATTGACCACATCTTATAATTTATAGGTTTGTAGGTAAGTACTAGGCTAGATGCTCTTCTGGGTCATTTGAATCCTAGCCAATTTCCCAAAAGTGAGAACCCAATCCTGTATGTTGTGTCTGTAAGGTAAACATTTTAACCATTATGCCAACCCTCCCCTAAAGATGGATAACTGTAATAATGTGATAAATTACAAAATGACCAAATTAGCACATTGGATAATGCTTTGATTTCAGTGATTCTTATGTATAAAATGTGAATCTGGCTATATTTTGGGGGAGGCATGTAATTTTGGTATGGCTGTGACAGCAGAATTAGTTAAGTACTATCTTGTCTAATTCACAATAGCAGTTGTTTCAAGGCATGTCTGGGGGAGATGGCTGATCACCTATAACAGTCAAAGTTCCACTAAATATCGGTATAGCTCATAAACCCATTATGAAAATATAGTACTTTAAACAAGCCTACCCATGCTTACCCCCCGCAAAAGACAGATGCCTTTTGGTCGCCCTTCTGGTGCCAGACTGGAATGAAAGTAAACAGAACAATGCAACATATTTCAACTTGTTGCTGTCAGATATATACAAACAAGCCTTCTTCCCTCTTCTCCAAGGAGACAGCCATCCTTATGTATTCTGATATTTGTCAGGAAAATGAAAAATAATTATCACTGTACAGTATTCCAGTCTGTTGATCCCAGACACTAAACTGTCCCTTGACAAACTATAGTAACCTTCTGTGCATACTTCTGAGGTTTAATTATGAGGAAAACTAGATAAATAATACCCACATAATCTCCAGCCCCTATACAAGCTATTGCAACCTTCTGTGTACACCTTTGAGGTTTGATAGTGAGAAAATTAAATAAACAACGACCAAACTGTACCCAGATTCCTCACATCAGCTACAGGGATTTTCAGTACATACATTTAAGCAGTGCCAATTTTAGACAATGAGGGATCAAGGGCAGAGACCCTTCAATAAGTCTGTCTTACAAATCAGTTACAAAGCTTGGGGTGTAAAGGCTATTAGATGCTTTGAAGGTCTAGATATTCTGTGATACACTTATGTGATATTTTTGAAAGATATTGACTTAACTAATTTTTTGCTACTACCACCCAGAAGGTTTATGCACTTGCTCATCAACATTGTGTGTGTGGCCACAGACAGGAAATCAGTGATATTACTTTTTTTCATACACATCCACAGCTCTCCCTCTCACTCACACACACAAAGACGCACAAAATACCATGAACCAACTAAAGCCACTTGTGAAAAAATAGGCAAACCAGAACCAGGCAGAATTTTCACTTTTATTTATAAACTTAAAAACACATAAATGCTTAACTGATTCACCGCGTTTTCATCCCAGCAAGAAAGCATGTTGTCATTGCCTGACAAATCAGGTTGTTCACAAGATGCACTGATTTTTCACACAGACTCAGACATACTGATACTGCCCCGACAAGACACACAAGATGAACACATGCAGATACAGACTGACTGACAGACACATACACACTTTTCTATAGGAAAATGGAGATATGCCCATTCCCCTACATCATACCTTTGCAGTGTTGGAGTGAACCAGAGAAACTGATAACGTACACACAAAATGAAAGAATATGTAGACTTTACACAAAAGGAGTTATAGCCAAGGAGGAGGATCTGTAGACTCCATACAGAAGGAGATGCATTATTTTCTGTGCCACTGTGCCAATAATCAGTCACTTTCACACATATCCTGTGTAAATCACCAAATATAGCACTTAATGTGTACAATGTTGATGTCTGACTGTGATGGAAAGTAAAAGAAACTATGGCCAATGTGTTATTCTTAAATATCCTGCACCCCTCTCCCCATACATATACATACAAGAATAAGCCATACCAATGGCCACTTTACACAGAGTTCAGCAAATACAATACACTGTGTGACACTACTGCTGCCATGCCAGATCAGTGACTGTTTAACAGTGATCAGGCAACAAACTGGGTAAGGATATCCATAAACAGTTTCTGCATTGATCAATGTCAGCCACGTATTGACTGTGCACACCTCAGATGCCTGATTGTGATACAAAAATGGCCACAGTAAAGTATTCCAACTTGATTTACACAAATGCACACTAGTTCTGCAAAACCAGACAGTATAACTTGATCATGACTGCAAGATTAGTCATATTTACAGAAGATCTTCCACCTCTCTACCAATTTGTTTAGTTACCACATATGGTCGTAACACCAACGGCTTTAAAAACATTATCAATGATCATTGGGACATTTTGTTGGTCTATGACCAATTGGCTAACATATTGCCCCCACAATGTTTATTTTCTTATCGTAGAGGAAAAACTATAACTTCACATCTCACCCATTATAAGAAAAATTTTAACAAGGAAGTTTATCAAACCAACTTATCTGGGAAAAAATTAATACACAGTTAGCCTTGTGGACATTGTAGTGCTTGTGCACACATGGTTAAAACTAAAGAATTTACCAGCCAGAACACACCAAAGATATATAACATTGACATTATGGGAAATTGCAGTAGTGATTGGGTGATTTACTTAGCCAGTTGCTCTTGTTCAGCATTTTATAGTTTCATAGTTTAGTACTAGGCTATCTGCCCTGGGGCATTTGTAAGCCTAGCCATAGTGATGTGGCTTTCGCCACCCCATGAAATGGTACAAAAATGCACAGAATAGATTTAGAATACTGTGCCTCTGTCTAGTAGTGACACAGTGAAGGTCCCCTTATATAATAGAGTTAGTTTACTGTGCCCCTGTCTAGTAGTGACACAGATGTGACCCCTGGGGTAAACTTACAATCTCCCATCCACTAATCAAGATTTCTCTTGAAGAGAGTCAGTGAGGGGCTCTGTCTAACATGAACTGGGATCTTGTTCCAGAGCATGGGAAGCCTCTGGGTTACGACTCTATCCCTCCAGCATGTCCTATTCATACTTGTACCGAGGTTTAAGTCTTTAGCTCTCGTGGTTCTGATGGATTTGGATTTTTTGAGGTGGTGCATGTCCATCAGTTCCTGATTGGACATGGCCTTGTACGTCAGGCACAGATCACCTCTGAGCAGGCGGTATGCTACTGAATAGAGCTGGAGTTTCTTTAGTCTGGCAGAATAAGGCATATGTTGGAGACCCTTGATCCTCTTGGTGAGGTACTTTTGTGGTCTCTCTAGCTGTTGCAAATGCCGGGTGAGGTACATACCAAATGGGGCATTATACTCGATCATGGGTCTGATGAGGGAGGAGTATAGGGGTACAACGACATCCTTGGATCTGGATGTGAATCCCTTCATGATAAGGTGTGCAAGGTAGAATGTTTTTCTAACCACTTTGGCAACGTGGGTGTCAAATGAGAAGTTGCTGTCGACTTGGGTCCCTAGGTCTCTGATTACTTTTTCCGTACTCAGTGGATTGCTCTCTATGTGATAATTTGTGGGTACTTTGTTTTTCCCAAAGGGGATGACTATATATTTTTTGGCATTTAGTTTAAGGCCATGACTCCGGCACCAGTTGTCCGTTTCTGTGAGGCCTTTTTGTAGGATGCATGTGTCCGCTGGTGTATCGACTATGGCGCCTAGTTTGCAGTCATCTCCGAACTTTGTCAGCCACAATCCTCCCATGTTTGCTTTAACATCTGAGAAATAAATGCCGAACAAGAGGGGTCCCAGGACAGATCCCTGTGGGACATCACTTGTGGCTGGCTTTGAGTCTGACATTGCTCCAGCGATTTTAACTTTATGGGTTCTGTCCTTTAGCCAGTTTGCAACCCATCTAGTGACATAAGGGTTTACGTTTAAGCTGCTGGGCTTATCTATGATGCCTGAGTGGGGTATTGTGTCGAAGGCCTTAGCCAAGTCCAGGTAGGCTGTATGGACTGCTTTGCCCTCGTCAATGACTCTAGTGACTGTTTCAAAAAAGTCAACCAGGTTCAAAAGGCAGGATCTGCCTTTCACAAAGCCGAACTAGGTGGGGTCAAGTGTCTGTAGGTCCCCAGTGTCTCTGTTTATGAGTTCCATGATGATTCTTTCCATAGCTTTGCAGACTAGGCTGGTTAAGCTTATGGGGCGGTATTTCCCAGGGTCTGTAGAGGTACCCCCTTTGTGGAGTGGGACCACTGTTGCTGTACGCCAGTGTTCAGGTACATATCCTGTAGTAAGGCTAAGGTTAAATAGCATTTTTATGTGCGGGTTTAGCTCCTCTTGGAGTTCACATAGCACACAACCCGGGATACCATCAGGTCCCATTGATGCTGTGTTTTTAGCTTTGTTGAGGGCGGCTCTCACTTGAACATCTGAGATGACAGGGAGATTACATTCAGCTGGGATAAGTATTTCTTCTTTTGGGGGCGAGGGAGGGGAGAAATTTGCACTGAACCTGTCAGCCAGAATGTTGGCAATATCTGTGGGTTCAGTGTATTTTTTGTTGTTGTGAACTAACTCTGAGCATATCTGTGGGTTTCCGCCCAGGTTTCTAACATAGCTGAAGAAGGCTTTGTGGTTATCTTTAGTGTCCTTAGCGATTTTTCTCTCAAAGTTGGCCTTGGATGTTTTTATAAGAGAACGTAGTTTTCTGCTAGTGTTGATCAGAGATGCCTTCCCTTTATGGGATTTTGCTCTGTCGTGCAGTAGCTTCCTTCTTTTGTTATACAACTTGTTAATGGCTGAGGTCCACTAGACAGGACGCTTGCCTTTGGTGGAGAGGGACTTGGATTTATTTGGGATTGCATGATCCATGCATTCTTGAAGATGTCCATAGAAAGCATTTGTGAAGGATTCGGCATTGTGGGATGTGGTATCCACTGGCCCAGTGGGCTTAAAGGATACCATCTCAGTCTTAAGAAGAGTGAAGTCTGCTTTTCAGAAGTTTTTCACTGTGGTCTTTTTAGAGGGCTCCCAATCCTACTATCTATTATTATGTTGGCCAAACCTCATGACTCCTGAGAATCAGAATTAGTGAGCATTTGAGTGACATGAGAAAGAAAAGAATGACTAGTGCACTCTTTAAACACACATTAACCCAAATTTCATTTCATAATAATAGATAAAATTCAGGGTAATAGAATGTGCAAAACAGGATGGCATGCCAAGCTTAATGACAAGGAATCAGGCTGGATAGTAGGATTGGGAGCCCTCTTTAAACCTGGACTCAATGAACAGAACTAATTTGGTATGCACCAATAGCATGACTTTATCGATTAAATATTTAAGTATTTAAATATAGGCTGATGTCATGGAACAGTAACACTGAAGAAGGTTTGTTTGAGCCGAAACTGGTTTGTTTTGGGTCAGCCACATGTATTGAATTTGCTCTCAATAAATCTTTTGATTTACTTATTCCACTTTGGTGCTGGACTTTCTTTGGTTGGTGTATTACAATGGTACAGTCCGTGCACTAGCCTCACTTGTGTGTGTGCTTGTTGCTATTTACAGAAGGCTCACATGCTCAGCAATTATAGAAAAATTATTGACTGTAATAATGGTTACAGTACCATATTTCCAGTTTTGTTCACATAAACACACACAATGAAGTATTTCAAATCACTAAACATGAATATACTTCAGCCCTATTAAGCTAGACTAATGACTACTTAAACTGAGTAAACGACAAAGGAGCAGCTGCTTCCATCTATAGTCAATTCCTACATCCAGCAACCATTGCCACTTTCTTGACTGTGTACACCTCAGATATGTGGTTATGATAAGAATAACTACAGTTATGCATTTCAGCTTTGTTTCATACAGAAAATATCTATAGTAAAATATTCAAACTTGCTTTATACAAATATATACTAGTCTGCAAAGTCAGACTAAAGAACGTCGAACTGTAGAAACTTCAAGGTCAGTTGTTTGGATCCATATACATATCCCCATTTCCAGCACTAAAATTTGGATCCACATGCAGATCCCCATTTCCAGCACTAAAAGGCACTTTTTGACTATGTACACTCAAGTGTAGGTCTGCAAAATTTGCAGTAATTTATTCAACTCACTTTCACACGAGCACATAGCAGGTAACTGCAAAAATGTGTTCTAGTATGATTTGTACAAATATTTACAAGCCCAGCAAATCCATCTCAATTGCCCATGATATCTGGTTATCTTTCAGGATAAAAAAATATTTACCGACTGCAATACAGGACCGCCCCAAGTGAGCTGCACCCAGAGCACAGCATTACCCAGCAGATATGGCTCATTATGATGCAGACAACACAACGTTTCTAACTTCTACTTCCTTATTCAAATTTCCAGACTTCTGCTTCTGACCATTCCACATACAATTTAGACAACTAATCATGACTGGTTATCTATATCAATACTGGGGCAAAGCAGAAAGCTCTTTCTTTCACAAGGCACCACAGCTGCTGTTGTTTTTCACAAGGTTGCCATGGCTTTCACAGCTAAATTTTTTAATACAATTACAAAAAAAGTGCAAAAGTGCTGATGGGCAGCAATATATCTGGACCCATGACAAAGGTCCCTCTTGATACCCCTTGCTGTTGGCCCAGAAAAACTAGCCCCTGCTCCCTCACCTACTTAATAATGGTTAATACCTTGGTCTGGTCTACCCGCCTGTCATCCCAGCCACCACAGTCCCTCTGGTTACAGTCAGCTGCAACAGTTTTCTCATCAGGTACTTCCTGTTGGCTTTGTCACACTGGATTACAAAGAATTATTTAAAGGGAACTTAAATGGTTACCTACTTAAATAACAATCAATCGGTTTGACAGTTTCTTTTGCTACTCGTTTGCTCCTCCTGGCTCTTTGCTTTAGAGGAGGCTATTATTTTATTTTCTCATCTATCTTGCTTTCCCCATTCTCCTTTTCTCTTGGTCTAGTTTTGCAAACTTCCGAGATATGGAGACTAGTTCTCAGGCGCTGTACATTTTGGGTAAATAGGGGAAGGGGCTATGGTGCATTGAGAATGTTTTACATCAGCTGGGCTGAAAAAGTACCTGCTGATCTTAATCTTACAGGTGAAGAATATGAAACTACCAACATCAGATCTATACTATAGATCCAAGTGTTGAGTGAAGCAGTGGATTTCAGTATGATGGTGGGGGGGGGGGGGGGGGTAAAAATGTCTGAAACAATGAAGAGCCTCCACAACTGATGCAAGGATTAAGTTAAACATCCATGACAAGCAGTTCTAACACAGCTTAGGAATATTACAAATTAGTTTGATAACCTTGAAGAAGCTATGCAAGGAAGACAAACTGTAGCTATCAGATATGATGTACTGGAACAAAAGAAACATATCTGGAGAGAGGGTATTACAAGACATGACAGCTAAGTTATACCTCTTCAGTTTAAAAACAAAAAACTCAAAGAAGAAACTGTCAATTTACTTAAGGCAAAGAGGAAATAACTATTAAAATGACTATGAAACAAGAGCTCATAGAAAACAAAAAGGGTAATGGGAAGCTAGGATGTCTGAAAAGGTTTTGAGAACGTGGCCTAAGGTGATTATTCTGCTGTTTTGGATTTAGAAGTATGCACACTGACAGAACAAATGCCATAATGAAAAATACAATATCATTCTCTGCATTCCATAAATTGTTTAATTTTGTGTTTTTAAATCTAGGAAGTTATTGTTAGCAGCAGATTTAAGGAAACAGAAAACTCAACTGAGTAAGGTTAAAATCTCATTTTAGGTGGATCTCCCAAAATGTTGTTCAAGCTAGAAGACAATTAGCTGGGCATCAGAAAACTCTATTGTCATAGAATATTAAAATGACATGGCATGCTCTTTCCCAGACTTTTGATTCTGTGTTAAGAGTAGGATTAACTGCAAAAGTTCTTTTATTCCATTTTGGAATTTCTTCTTTTGAATTAGCAAGGGCTTGCATTTCATGTCTAGCAGATGTAAATACTGATAGCTAAAAGAATATATTTTACCCTCAGCTTGTCTTATTCATTCATGTCTTGCTTTATGTTTATTTCCTTCCCTGTGCCATAAAAGTAATCAGTATTTATATTACTTTTTATGTGTGTGTGTGTGTGTGTATATGTTTTCATTGTCAGTATTCCATGGATTCTAATATGAATTATAAATATAAATGGCATTAACGATATAAAAGAAAATCAATTTCCCCATAGCAAATACTGCTTGTTTCTAACCGGTAGATATATTGCAACAAAACCTGTCAGAATTAAATCATCATTCTTGGAATAAATTTTATTGAATCATGGCACAATGCATTCAGAGGTGGGTAGTAATTCCTATAAAGAAAACAAGTAACTCAGGGAGAATTAAAGATTCATACTAAGGTACAAAACAAAGTTTGTTTTTCTACTGTAACCATTATGGACTACAAGTCCTTTCGGGGGAATGCATCTATGTATTGGCCTGCACATCTATTACACCTGCAAGTGATTGGAATGCCATTTAAGTGTTAATTTATCATTGGAAGACCATTTAAATGTTAATTTAGGCTGACTCCCTGCTGGATGCTACTAAAAGTAATTATTAACTGAACTCTAATTACAATTTATAAAAAAATTGACTTTTATATGACCGCTGCAGAAATGTGAACAGTCATGTAAGGTAATACATGTTTTTTTTCTGATCAGGCTTCACTTTTTTTATAAATTACGTTTATTTTCAAAAGATGTGGTTTAGCTTTAGTTTAAAAATATTTGCATGTAATTTTATAATATATCACTGAGCTACAACGGTTAGCTTTAACTCTTATAGTTGCATTTTTTCCTATGAAATCAGTTTCATCTTTTTGGATGGATGATCAAACTCTACTACAGGTACTGACTGAAGAAATTTATTTTCTTTTTTAGCATGTGCAATGAAAACTTATCTCCTTAATTTATTTTCTAGCCTTGATAGAGAATACCAATCACTGGAAAGCCTGGAAGCTGCTTCATAGGAGCCAGCTTAGTAATAATGCTGCTGTTTGCATCTACTGAAAGGTGTACAGGGACATTAAATTCCTGTCTCTGTTTAATTGAGCAGTATGTATGAACTTGCTCAACTAATCTAGTTGCCAGATAGAGACTACAGATCACTGGAAAACTTATAAACTGCTTCACAGGATCCAACTTAGTATTAATGTTACTCTTTTGCACCTACTGAGAGAAGGTGTTCACGGACATTGATTCTTGATGGTCTCTGTCTGATTGAGCCATGTGTATGGTAATTACCTGACTAATCAGATTGCCATTTTGGCAGAAACCTCTTCAGTTTTAATTTTGAACAATTGCACAGTTAGTTCACCAGACATTCTAATATACTTGACTTGGTCCTGACCAACCAAGCTTTTCCCTGTATCCTCTACTGCGTCTCCTCATCCCTGGTTAAATATGACTGCAAATTGCTCATCTTCACTGTCAGGCCTAGAGGGATCACCTCACCACCAAACATACCTCTCAACCTGGAAACATCAAAAATCTGCCCCATGAAAAGTAGGTACAACTGGCCAAACATCCAGATGCTGATTAACATAAAATTTTCATACATAATTGTGTAGCCCCACCCACTCCAATGGGATTGTGGGATACCAACATTCAAATGCAACTTGAAGAACAGACAAAGTTTTAAACAACACAAAATATAACTAGAACAATAATGATTTATTTATATTAGTATTTGAACTTGTATCAAACTTGGAACTTGTATAAAATGAAAAGATCTAGCAAAACATCCAAAGCCAAACCTGTTTGAGTTATTTCCATTTATAAGGCACTAAAGTTGTTATGAAACAGTTCATCCTTTACTAGCAAAGCTAAATACAACCCAAGCTGAGTCATTGCACTCTAGTACCATAAATGTATGCACAGATAAATGGAGTGGCGTAATATTTACAACAATGAGTTACCTTGTGTAGGGTGGAGGTTGTGTGTTTATATACACACACATACACACACACATATATATATATATATATATACATATATATATATATATATATATATATATATATATATATATCAAATCTATACACATACACTTTATGTCATGAGAGATAAGGTAAGAATAGCTCAAACAGACGTGTTAACGTCTGATTTCCAGAAGTATCACAATTAGCAGCAATCAGAATTGCTATTATGATAATCAGTAGTAACTGCAGTAGTATCATTTTTAGTTTAGACTCCTGTTTTTTGAATTTCACTTCTCTGCTGCCACTGTATGTAACCTGCTGCTAGGCAGTCACCCGCCAGACAACAAGCAACACACTGGTCAGACAGAGCAATACTAAAGGGCACAGCTGTTAGTTTTGATTTTCGTATTCAGTTGTTGTCCAGCTGAGAAGGACTCTGCTAAGCAAAAACTGCTACAGATCAACAGATCAGATTTAATTATCTAAAGTCCATTAGCACATTAAATAACATTGCAAGTGCCATCCCTACAGTGACCAAAAAGTCAGAAGAACCTGAAACGCATTCAAGATTCAAGATATTTTCCATAGCTGTAAACAAAAAAGACTGCTGATCACTTTATGAAAATAAATAAAATACATAAACACTGCAGTAATCAAAGCACTGCAAACATATTCTCTCATCTCCTTCCCAGGGCATACCTATGTATACTAGTTTTCCTTATTTGGAAAGTAAATGCTGTAATACTCTAACTGGCACTGTCACCCAACTTGCAAAAATTGTTTACCACCCACAGATTGATTTTGCTCCTTTTTGCTGTATCTCTCTCCCTTCACCACTCTCGTAGCTCTGCATTGTACATTTTTATCAGCTTAACTTTCCTTCCACTGCACAACATCCAAAACAGCTTTTCTATGGACAGTTCCCTTCAGTGAGCACTACTTAGGTTTGTTGGGGGAATCTGTGAATACTTGAGTTTCTTACATCCATATTTCATATCAATTTTTCTAGAACACTTTCACCTGGACTGTGACTGCAAATTGTCATGCATAATCAGTGCACTACAACAGAAAATGAATACAAACCCACACTACATCTCAAGCAACACATAGCCCTTCTAAACCCACACCACCAACACCCAGACATAGCAACACTAAACCCACATATGTGGAGGCCCTTAACGTTAACCTGCCCAAGCAACAAGGACCTCCAAAGCTGAAACGCAAACAAACACCAATCACAACCAAAGTGTCACATAGCTCACAACACCAGTGTGCCACCAACAACAGCCCCTAAGGCAAGACAACGTACCCAACACTTTACTCATAGGTGACTCTGATGTCCCATTCACCAGGATGAACAAGGAGAAAAGTACAGTCAGTTGCCTGTCGGGTACCAGGATCTGCCATATAACGCATGTACTCAAGTCACTCCACAACAACTACAAATATGACTCTGTCATTGTTCATGTTGGAGTGAATGACTTGAGATGTACCTCCCTGGACTACATGTAAAGAGACGTGGAAGAGCTCCCGGATCATGTGGCCCAGGCGGGTATGACCCTAGCCCTGAGTAGTATCCTGCCTTCGCCCAGAATTATACCACAGTATAAGGACAAAATGACTGACTTCAACAATTGGCTAAGCTTCTGGTGTCATTCAAAGGGGATCTAGTATCTGTCTGCCTAGGATGACATGATCGACAGACCATGATGCTTTGCCAGAGATGGTCTACACCTGTCGCCCCTGGGATTCAGGTTACTGGCTAAGGCTCTTGCCACCCCTGTAGTGCCTTTTTTAGGCAAAGTTCAAAGGACAAAACCACCACCATAACAGGTATAAATATGCAAAATCTGAAGGTAATGCTACAAGTCTAAGCCTCAAAATGTACTTTCTCGACGCACTGCTAAAAATGGAGAACATCGATATCTGTGCAGTAACTGAGACCTGGTTCAAGGCTCCAGAGAGCACCCCTGCAATACCAGGCTACAACTCTTACCACACTTTCTGGCCACCAAACCAGGACCGAATATTCACAACACCAGGCTAGGTGCCCAACACAATGAGTCTGAAATTCTCCAGGTGCAACTAGGTAAGACTGCAATCCAAATTGTAGCTTGCTACAGATCCCCCACCATGCCCGAAGATTCTCACTACACCTTTCTAAACATACTGGAAAATATTAAGATACAACCAAACACCCTAATACTGGGTGATTTCAACTACCCTGCCATTAACTGAGAAAACTACTTGTGTACCAACACCTTTGCCCAACAGTTCTTGGAATTCATTAATTCCAATGCCCTGGATCAACTAATCCTTAGTCCCACCAGGGGCTCCAATATCCTAAACCTGATCATTACCAACATGGGAAATTGATGCTCCACACCTATGGTCACCCCTAGTTGACCAGGTCTGACCATAAGCTAATCATCCTTGACATCCACATCCCACCCCCACCTCTCAGTAAGGAAACCTCTGTAAAAAACTTCTCCAAAGCCAACTTCATGCTACTCAAGTCAGAAGTGACAAACTTCATGACACCTATGTAGATGGGAACTGAAAGTTCGACTGCTGAATCCTACACTAAGGCACTGTACTAGCACATCCACTTGTGCATGAATCGTGCCATCTCTGATAGAGCCAAGACGCTCTCCTCCAAAAAAATGAAGCCAATCTGGTGGTCCCTTGCCATAAACAAACTTTACAACAAAAGAAAGAAACTGTTGCAGAAAAGAGGACAATCCCAGGATGCAAAAAACTCCCTTACCAGCCTCAGTAAGAAGCTGAGATCCCTCATAAAATCCTCCAAAGCTAGTTAGGAAAATAAAATTGTCAAAGATTCAAAGACAACCACAAGGCATTCTATAGCTATGTCAAGAATCTAAATGGCAATGCTCAGATCTGCTCTGAGCTAAAACAGAATGGCATTAAATATACTGATCCCAAGGATATTGCCAATATCCTGGCAGATCGATTCAGTGCAAACTTCACCCCCCTCTCACCCCCTAAAGGACCCATCTCAAAACCAAAAGATTGCCAAATTCTGGTAATAACGGCCACACAGTTAAAAAATGCACTCTCCAAAGCTTAAGAATACAGCATCCATGGGACCAAACGACATCCCAGGCTGTGTACTACATGAACTACAAAATGAACTGGCACCTCACCTAAGTGTCATGTTTAATCATAGCCTCACCTCAGGCTTCGTGCCCACTGGGTTGCGCACAGCTACAGTTATCCCACTCCACAAGGGGGGAATCAACCTTGGATCCCAGAAATTACTGCCCCATCAGTCTGACGAGTCTGACCTACAAGGCCATAGAACATATTATCATGGAACCTATAAACAAAGACACTGGCTGCCTTCAAACACTGGACACCATGCAGTTTGGGTTTGTGAATGGCCGATCTTGCCTCCAGAACCTGACTGATTTCTTCGAATGTGTCTCCAGAGCTGTGGACAAGAGTAAGGTGGTCCACACAGCCTATCTGGACCTCGCCAAGGCCTTCAACACCATCCCCCACTCTGGAATCATAGATAAACTTACTACGCTGGGGATTAATCCCTACGTCACTCGATGGGTTGCCAACTGACTTACTGACAGAACTCACACTGTAAAAGTAGGCGACTCCAAATCCAGCTCCAGACAAGTGGAGTACCTCAGGGTTCAGTCCTGGGACCGCTCTTGTTTGGCATCTACTTCTCTGAAGTGCAGGCCAACACTAAGGGGCTCTGGCTAACAAAGTTCGCAGATGACTGCAAACTAGGAGCCATTATTGAATCCCCAAATGATGTGGATATTCTACAAAAGGGCTTTACAGAAACAGATGCTTGCTGCCAAAGCCATGGGCTCAAGCTCAATGCCAAGAAATGTATAGTTATCTCCTTTGGGAAAAAACATTCACCTGTGAATTAACATATAGGTGGCAGTACACTAAACACAGAAAGTGTTAAAAGAGACTTGGGGACACTGGTGGACAGTGGTCTCACCTTCGATAACCACATCACCAGAACAGTCAGGAAATCTTTCTATGTGGCACACCTCATCACTAAGGGCTTTTCATCCAGAAAAAAGGAGGTCATTGTCCCACTGTACTCATCCCTCATTAGAACCATTATAGAATATAATTCCCCGTTTGGTATGTACCTCTCAAAATATCTGCAACAACTGGAAAGGCCACATAAATACCTTACTAAAAGAATCACAGGCCTAAAGCAGATGCCCTATGCTGACAGTCTAAAAAAACTCCACCTATACTTTTTCGCATATAGTCTACTCAGAGGTGATCTTTGCTTAACATACAAGGCCATGTCAAACCCAGAGCTGTTGGACATGCTACACTTAAATCCCAATCCCTCCGAGACACACGCTCCAGGGATCTAAACCTTGTCATCACAATGAACAAAACATACTGGAGGGATAGGTTCCTGACCCAGAAACACTCCAGACACTGGAATAGACTGCCCATACATGTCAAGCAGAGCGCCTTTTTGGCCCTCTTCAAAAGGAACCTTAATGATTGGATGGGAGATAGGAAATTCAGTTGCCCTGCTAGACAGGGGTCCAGGGAAGTAAATACTGAGGGAAGAAATAGCCAGGGAATTGTTATGGCTAGGCTTGTATAGGCCCTAGGGCCGATAGCCTAGTACCAACCTATGAACCTAAAAAATAAAACCATTACCTCACCAGCAACCAGAAGTGATGTACACAAACTGTATGGAAGTCTTGATACACCACAACCAAACAGTCCTTCTCTCTACACTGGTAATGACCTAGACCCAGAAATATTGTATTTTAAAACATATACCAACCTCAAGTATCTGTTCTTGAATTTCAAAGTATGTTTGTATTGGGTCATTATTGTGTATGATTTTCTTAATTGTTTTTGATGTAAACATGTTTTTTTCTTGTTGTGTGGTGAAATATAAAACTATTTTTCTAAACAGACCAATGTACAGTATTTAATGCTAATTAAAGTGTTTTTCTATATTACCAGCATAATTACTACATCGCTCTTGCTTTTTCATGCTGTGATTGGGTATTTACTATTTAGCATATTGTAAGCTATCAATAGATGCACTCACACATACATGCAAAGTATCCCAGCTAAAAAATAAAAAAAAAAAAAAAAAAAAGACATTGCACTGCACACCTCCTAAATGTACTTCAGGTGCTAGTGACAGTTTCTGACTTTAAATACATGCTCACAATTATGTTAACTATGCTTTTCTAAAACTTCTACTATTCTCGGCTGAGGCTGAGTTATTTTCACTTAGCTGCACCATGGAACTAAAATTATACTTCAGTTAGCTGAAGGAAGCTGCAGCACTTGCTGGTTTCCAGAACATAGTTCTGCAATAAAGTAAAATTCATTTTCTGTATTCTGTGTTTGCTTTTTGGGTGAAGTACCTAGCTGGGAACAGGAACAGCAGTGAAGTTCTATGGCAGCAGAACGTTATCCATGCATCAGTTAACATTGCATTAAGTTCACACCATCTAAGCAGAGGTTGGTAAGAGCAGTCAATAACAGAGCAGAAGTCCACGTCATCACATTGACACAATGTCCTATTTGGTTGGCTGCTTCAAGTCATATGCGGGCTGCAGCCATAAACAACTTTTCTTTTTTTTAAAGTTCTCCCAGTTTCTGAAAACAGCCACAATGCTGATGTCATCACACATGCCTGTGCATGTTGATGATGTTGCAGGACATGCTGGCAATGTGTGGTGATGTCAGTAGTAACTGCAAATTATGAACTGAAAAGCCCACACTCGGGAATTTGTGGCACCCCACTATTTTGCCCTCAAAACTGGGAAATACTGAGGAATTTGGTACGGCTGAGAGGTATGCCACCAAAGAAGACTATTTTTAAGGGCTTCTCCAGCACAAACCTATTTCACCTTGTGGAAGAACTGTGGAAAATTCCCAACATTTCCCCTCAAATGGCCCCAAGTTAAATGGTTTCTACATCCATCTACAATTTTTACAAGCATCTATATAGCTGTAATATATAAAGCCTGTAAACGTCAACCCTAAATAGAATCATAAATTCAAGAATAAACCTCTCTTGTAAAACTCCAATATTAATAAACTGCATAATAAAAGAAGGAACATAATGAAACATTGCAAGAATACCCCCCCCCCCTCCAAGACCACAATGAAACATGAGAGCAAAGAACTAAAGAGCAGCATTAGAAACTGTAAACTAGAGCAAAATCTTAAGGTCACTACATTTACCAAAGGAAACTACAAATCTTTCTTCAGTTATGTAAGAAAATTAAGGAATAATGTCCAAAATTGCACTGAGCTCATCCATAATAATAACACTGACTCCAATCCAAAGAATAGTCCATATATTAACAGACAAATTTAGTGCTAACTTTACCCAATCCAAACACACTGCAGCTTAAACAGTTGCCCCGCTATGCCTGAAAATGTAATCTCCCCTGAAATCATCTTGGAATGAGTCCTAGACTCCCTGTCAAAGGCTAAAAATAATATTTTAAAGGGACCAGATTAATTTATCAGGTTGAATTCTTATCAGTACCAAGTATGCACTATCCAGATCTCTACTTAATCTGTTCAGCTTCACTCTGTCCAAAGGTTGGGCATCTGATGCTTCCTGGACAACAGTCACTATGAGTCTCCTACACAACGGTGGCCCCTCTGCAGAGCCAGGTAATTATAGGTCTATCAGACTCGCCAGCCTTGTATATAAAGTAAATGAAAGCATTAAAGCTGAACTCATTCATGCAGACATATGCAATTTAACTATACTAGACCCCACTCAGTTTGGTTTTGCAGGTCCAGTTTCCCGAACCTAGTTAAATTCTTTGAGAAAGTTACAAAGCTGTGAACAGTAATCATTCTGTGCATTGATGCTTTTCTTGACCTGGCTAAGATTTCTGACACTATCCTCATACTGGTATTACTGAAACAATTAGACAAACTTAATGCAGACTTTTGTATTGTCTACTAGATTGCAAACTGGATAACCATCAAATACTAAGTTGTGAAAGTTGCTGGTGCCATCACTGAAAAAAAAATGTAACTAATGGAATATGAAAGGGATCAGTGCTGGACACTCTCCTGTTTGGCTTTATTTTGTTCATTCAGTCTGTTCATTTCCTATAAGAAACTTGGATCATGGCAAACTATCAGTTATTCATCCAACCATCCATAACCCATTTTTTCCATTTTTGCACATGGAATGGGGGTGTCACTTCAACAGTGACAATCACCTAGAGCCTATTTTTACACTGCCAAGTGTCTAGCCCTACAACGGTTGTTCTTCCACAACACACAATCACTAACATACTGAGACTTATGGCCAATGTAGAGTATCCAGTCCACCTATTGCATGTCTTTAGAATTTGGGAGGAAACTGGAGCACATGGAGGAAACCCACGCAAACACAGGAAGGACATACGGACTCTGCACAGAAGGCACCCCAGCTGATAATCGAACCACGGAGCCTTTTGCTGTGAGGTGATAATGCTGCCTGCCTCACCACTGTACCAACCCTTAGTTACTAACATTTGGAAACATAAGTCTGATTAGATTCAGATCCTACAATACTTTAATTGCATTATGTGTATGCATTTTAAAACCATCCCAAAAACTGGAACATAGGAGCAATGCTAGCAAGTAATCACAAGGACCATAAGATCCCTAGCCATATACATCTTTAAGAACACACATTAAAGTTCTTGCCACATTTTAGCAGCAGTTAATAGTGTTCATCTCCTAAGTCACACAGGGCAGTACATGATGAACCCAGTGTACATTTGTGTCCCATCCATTATCCAAGGCTAGCCTTAAAGGCAGACAAAGTAATACTTTGCTTAACCTGTAGTGGTAACTTACTTCATAGGCTGAGAATACATTGAGTTAGGAATCAGTCTTGAGTCCAACCAGTCTTTTAAAGTCAAAATAAACTTTATTGTTGATCAGATATACACAGCAATGCAAGCTGAACTAAATTATGCTGCTTTGGACCCCGTGCAAGACATAACAATGAACACATGGTTTGAATGACAGTAAGACTAATGCACACAGAGTAATAATTAAAATATTAACAACACAATAAATTACTACAAATGGACAGGAAGACATTAGACAGTATTATACTAGCAGGTATTGCAAGACTATAACTTCACTTTGTAATTGCTTAGAATATTGCACTTCATCAGTTGTAGTATGATATATTCTGATGTTCATATTGCACATGTATGGAGAGGTGACTCACTCCTGACTATTACACATTCAGGAAGTAATAGCATAAATCAGGTTAACTGTACCAGTTACTGAAGCAATTTGCCAGTGTGATTACTATAGCTGATACTTCATAGCAAGTGGCATATTTATCTAATTATTCACTGTCATTTGTTTTTTGTCATTTTATTTGTTGGTGTAGATATAGGTCCCTAGTGTGGGTGCTTGTGGACTCACAGATTTTTGTGAAGAAAGAGAATGTCAAATAAGATTGGGTCTTTCATGGTTCACAAAGTGAAATGCAGGTCACCCCACGGCAGCCATAGGCTATTGTGCAAAAGGAGAGTTATACTAATCCGTTGGATTAGTTGAAAGAGTTAAGCATTTTATTTTCTTTGTTAAAAATAATTTTGGAGCCTGTCATTTTGAATGATATGTTTGAACTTGAACATACCAAAGGGGACTCTGTATTTGATGATGGGCCTAATAAGGGATGATTACAATAGTAAGATGACTTGCTTGTATCCTGAAAATAATTCTTTGGAAAGTAACTGGATCAGATTGAAGGACTTCTTGACTATAGTGGGAACCTGGTGATCAAATGAGACAGTTGTCAACATAAGTACCCAGGTCTCATGACTGTATCTGTCTGAACTTATAACATGTAAGGTGAGAGCACTATGCTGTACATTTTTCCATTTAGCTTGAGAGATTTTGTGTGTACATTCTAGCCCATTTTGGAATAGTTTAGTATCAGTAGATGAGTGGATAACAGTGCCTAGCTTGCAACCATCAACAAAGTGAATAGATTTGTGGTAATGAGGGAGAAGTGTATTATGAGGATAATTTTTTAATGACTACTCTATTTTTAATTTTGTTTCAATTCAAAATGGATTCCTGATAGCTTGTCTACTTTTGATGACTTATTTCCTGCCATCATAAGGGGGCCAGCATGGTCGGTATAGAAAGTTTGTAACAGACATTCTAACAAAAAATCAGGTGGAGGTGTTATGATAGGGATTAAAGATAGCTATGGGACTTGTGATTATTACATGTTCAATGATAACACCAATACTGTAGACTGTGTAACTGTGACAATAAAAACAACCCTGGAACATATAACAATTGTTGGAGTGTACAGACCACCAAAATCAAGTGCAGATGACCTAGAGGAATTCATACATTTCTTACATGAAACACATGAGGGAAGAATAATATTAGCTGGGGACTTAAATTTACCAGAAACAGACTGGAATAATATTGATTCAATAACGTTAATAAAGAAATTATTCACAGAGTATATTCAGGAACAACAAATGCTTCAGATTGTAAAAAAAAAAACCTACCAGGGGATGGAATATACTAGATATTGTTTGTGCTCCCAATGAAATTACTGTAACTTCAAGTCAAGTTTTACCACCCTTGATGTGCAGTGACCATGGGGTCATAAAGATTAATTTATTGCTAGGTAATTCTGCCAAACTGAAATCTAAGCCAATGCACAGAAGGTTAATTACAGATTATAAGGAAGCAAAACAGTTACTATATAAAACTAACAGGAGGAGGTGTTCAGTGGAAAAACTGCAGATGGAATGTGGAAAGTTTTGAAAGAGAAATTGTTTGAGTGCAAAAAGTCAAAAAAATGTTTAACATCAGGATCTAGGCAAATACAGCTAAAAGTATGGTTCTGAGAAATCAGGGGGGTATATTTCCATCAGAACAAGATATCTAATTAAGGTGAGGGACAAAAAATATAAGAAATGGAAGACAGGTCGAAGTACAACTTTGAAAACTGAAATATACGAGCTGGACAAACAGATTAAGCATAGTGTTAGACAAGATCAAGAAAAATTTGAAGAAAATTTATATAAAGATATTGAGCATAATAGGAAACCTTTTTATAGATACATAAGATGTGGAAGGAGTAAAGATACACAAATTGATAAATTGTGTGCAGATTCTAAAATTTATTCACAAGACACAACAGATTATAGATATATTTACAACATCTTATGCAAAACAGTTTGGCTCCACAAAAGGGGTGGTAAGTTGTCCTAGTGACATCCAGGTAACCCCAGATACTGGAATCAGATTAGATTATATTGAAAAAGAACTGTGCCAACTGTATCCAAAAAAGCGCAGGGAGGAGATGGAATAAGTAACAATGACCTGAGAACACTTAAGCAAGAACTTACACTGCCATTACAGCTATTATTCACTAGGTCATATAAATATGGGGAGATTCCTCATGATTGGAGACATGGACTTATTAAACCTGTCTTTCAGGGAAAGGGGAGTAGGACAAACCCAGTATCATAAAGACCCTTAAGTCTACTTTCATGTTGTGGAAAAATAATGGAGAAGGTAATACTGGATAAGTTATTGTCAGAACTGGATATGTTGGGACTTGAAACCATATATCAGCATGCAGATTTTGGAAATAGATCTATTACCACCTGTAACATGATGCTCTATAACAATATAATAACAGCTATGAATGAAAAACTGTGCTGTGACGTGATTTATATAGATTTAACTTCAGCATTTGACAGGGTAATGCACAAAACACTAATCAATAAATTAGTACAACTAGGTACTGATGTACTGTTGATAAGATGGATAGCTGCATGGCTTACAAATAGGACATAGTATCACACACCAACTGGACAGGTGAAATCCTTGGTTACAATCAAGGTGTCCCACAGGGCTCTGTACTAGGCACTTACTTGTTTATATTGTATCTTTCAGACCTTACTTTTTCATCTGAGTCTATATGCTGATGACCTGAAATTGGGTAAACTGATTACAAGTGTTACAGATAAGGGGTCTATATTATATCATCGAACGCTGATTGATCGACCTAATTTAAGTGAAATCTGACAATCTTGAACTGTCAGATCAGCGAATTTTTTCACAGGGAAAAAAATCGCTGATCCAAAACACATACACATAACACAAGCACACCAAACAAACAGAAATCCACACACATACACCTAAAATCTGATACCTAACCCTACACTAAACTATGCACACACCACTAACTACCCACTTACCTTAACCCAAACCCTAACCCTAAGGTCCGTCACTATCGCACACTCACCTCACTCGCTCCCTAACCCTAACTCACTTAAATCCACCCTAACCCTCATGTCCACTCAATCGCACACACACCTAACCTGAGCCCTAACCCTAACTCACCTAAATCACCCTAGCACTCACATCCACACAATCATACACTTACCTGAATCTGACCGGTAACTTTCCACCATAACACTGAAAATACTGAAGCAACAGAACCGGACAACCGAATTCTTTCCCTAGGAAAAAATTTGAGTTTCTGCTGCTTCGATATTTTGCAGTTTTGCGAAAATAAGTTCGATCAATCAGCGTTCGCTTTTTTAAGCGTTCAAGGATATAATATAGACCCACAGATAAGGCATGTCTGCAAAATAATTTGATTAAATTGACCATTTGGGCACAGGAGAATAATATGTTGATAAATAGATCAAAAACTAAGCATATGAAATTTGGGAGACATAAACTGAAAGGTGAATATTTAATACAGCACAGAGTGATTGAAACTGTTGACTCATTTATGGACCTGAGTGTATGGGTAGATTCAGCTATGAGCTTTTCTATTCATATCAACCAATTGGCTAATGATAGTTATAGAACTATAGGTTGTATAAAAAATATTTATAAAGTCTAGGAAATCAAACATAATGAAATCATTGTTTGTTAGTTACATTAGACCCAAACTTGAGTATGGAATAACAATTTGGAAACCCTATAGGAAAACAAGCATGAATAAACTGGAAAGAGTACAGCGGAAATATACTAAGGGTATCCATGGATGTGAAAATCTAAGTTATTATGAAAGATTAAAATATCTGAACTTATACAGTGTTTGTTTGTTTATGTCTTTCGGCTTTTCCCGGTTAGGAGTCGCCACAGCGGAACTCCGGTCCGCTAATGATTGGCAGTAGATTTTTACGTGCTGGCTTGCCGGGCCTAACGCACAACCTTCAACGAAGGAACGCCCATTCACGCATGTCGACACACAGAACCAACTTGTACAGTGTCTCTTACAGATATTTAAGAGGAGTTCTTATTCAGGTATATAAGGCATTTAGGGACAACTACCTCTGGGAATGTTTGGGGTTATCAAAAAGTACTAGAGAATCGTTAGATAACCTATATAGAAGATTCTATAGGAATGAAAAGTGTACTAGTTGGTTCTCTGACAGAGCAGCTGATGCTTGGAACAGACTACCATATTACATTAAAGAAAGTACTAGTTTAGATATTTTTAAGAACAGCCTGGACACTTATTAAGGGAACACGTGTTTTGGTATATTGGCAAGCTAGAAGGGTATTAATGCTCATGCTTGAAACATCTATATGTATGTATGTATGTATGTATGTATGTATTATGAAATTTGGAACTTGTGCCTAATATAGAAAGTGCCGATACAGTGCCAGGGGATTCTTAGTTAGTCAAAATAATGCAAAAGTGTTAATTTCTAATTGATCAGTAGTTGCAAAATAATAGTAACAATACAGCTGATTAGAGTAAAAAATAATATGAAAGAACAGCTTTTTATGCTATGAGAAAAAGACCATTGACAGCCTTGTCTCCCACATGCGTGTGTTCTTTGCAATAAACCAGACTATTCTTCTGTGATAAACTCTATTGTCTAAAGTTTTACTGGTACCATAACAGTTTGATGCCACTAAGTTTTGGATCTTCTGAGTTGTTTTTATTTTGCTATAGCAGAAGTTGCCATTGGGCCCATTTGTGACAGTTTTTTCTGTCAGGCAACCTTCTGTTGTGACAATACATAATTTTCTTTCTCCCACCTTCAGCAAGGTATGGGGTTCTACATGTAAGCTTTACTAATGATTTCTATATTAGACACAACTGTATGAGAGTTGGTTAAATTATATGAGACCAG
This sequence comes from Protopterus annectens, assembly GCF_019279795.1. Taxonomy (NCBI): domain Eukaryota; kingdom Metazoa; phylum Chordata; order Ceratodontiformes; family Protopteridae; genus Protopterus; species Protopterus annectens. Next base: position 1,589,303,930 of record NC_056744.1, read on the forward strand.
GGAAACTGGATAAGAGTAAGTTTTTCATTGAATGAGATTGGGTTTTAATCAGAAAGTAACAAGGACTACAGTATCAGTGCCATAAGGACAGAGTATCCTTATTATGTAGAAGACCAGGTTCTAATCACAAATTAAAATAATTAAGGAACAGAGAGGATTCCTTATTAGTAAGGGAGGGGTTTATAATCATTGTTGCATGTTTATCCACTTTAGTATGCGAGTGGGTATTACAATAAGCACCAGTGTAGGTGTATTAAAATAACATGAGTTTGGGACTCCAGCCAGACATGTGATTAATAAATAGGGTTGAAACAGCTGTAATTACTTGGTTAAATGGTTTGAGTTCACTAAAAATGATAGTGCACTGCAATTCCCAGACGTAGGAACATTTGATAAGAAAGATAAAGAATATCTTAAAAAGAAACTGAAACAGCAAGAGAATAAAGTACATACCTCTCAGTTTTTAATGGTTGTCAAGAAGAATTTAAAAATACGGAAAAGGGATCTGTGGTTAGAAGGTTAAAACACAATTCAGCAGGATTGAAAATGCAGCTACAGTCAGCTAATAGAACAGTAAACACACTACAAAAATGCACAGAACAGAAACCCTGTTCTTGCAGTGTGTGTGTGTGTGTGTGTGTGTGTGTGTGTGTGTGTGTGTGTGTGTGTGTGTGTGTGTGTGTATATACATGTATATATATATATATATATATATATATATATATATATATATATATATATATTTATCCCTTAAGACAGTTAGAAAAATTAATATTCAAGCAGATTCTTCGGATGACAACTGGCCTCTGATTCCTTTTGCCCCCCCCCCTTACTTCAGCCATACAATCAACCTGCTTCTTATGAAGCTGACAGCTCTCTTTCTCTAACAGGACAGGTGAAGGAACAAAATGCCAATCTAACTACTTCCCTGGATAAGTCTCAAGTTACCTCTAGCTCTTATACCCATCCTATGGATCAGTTTATAATACATGATTTAGACAACAGTGCTAACAAACACCCACCATGATACCTTTGGATCAAAAGAGAATAGCCAATAAAAAGAAACAGTTGTATCATGAACACAGTCATACAGCTAATGAAAAACATAATTACACTAAAGCAATTTGGTAATAAAAGTGGTCAACTGAAAACAAACACCCTGAAAAGAATTAAACAGCTAGTCATGTGGTTTCCAATAATTACTGATGGGTAAGAAGATCAGTGAAATCCCCCTTCTAAACAAAGTACGGAAGAAGTGTCAGATTCTGATTCTTTCACACAAACTGAAATCCCTAGTGCCCAAATGCATTCACCAAGAGAAGTACCTAATCCTGCAGCTGCTCAGGATGGCAGTACTGAATCTACCAAAATGGTAGTACACCCATGGACTGCAGCAGATTTCCAAACTATTGTAGATTCTTCCCTCCTATTCAAATGCATTTGGCTAAATATGCCAAAATATTAGAAGGGCATGTACAACTACAAAAAAACACCACAGAAGATTTAAGAGCAGTTTTGAAAACGTTGTCACTCCCTGCCCCAACATTTTTAGGAAAATATGGGAAAAATCCAAAAATAGGTGATAATATTCCAAAACACATGGACAAATTGTTTCTTAATGCTAGAAATAATTTGTTAAAAGCCATTACTACAGCATGCCCTCCAACACCAAACTGGCCAAGAATTAAAATAATTGTACAAAAAGAAAATGAATCCATTAATTCATATTTATAATGCATGACAGATGCATTTGAAGCCTTTTCTGGACACCCAGGACCTAGATAGGGAGTGGCAGCCAGCAGGATGTTGGTAGCCTTTGTAGAAGGCTGCCAATTCAAGGACAAATTAAGAAAGTTAATTTAAAATGGTCAAGTTTAAGCATTATTGAGATTGTCAACCAAGCATAAAATGTGGCAAACAATATAGTTTAGAGAAGAAAAGGAACAGCAAAAGAAATTGGTAGACATTCAGTTACAATAGACTGATATTGATTCACAGGGATGGGGAAGAAGAAGGAGGAATCGTGGAGGAACAGGCTGATTTAGATTATATTAACCACAAGCCTCAGGACAATATCAGCAAAATGTTTTATCCACCTATGTCCACCCAAGTCCCAAAAAGCAAACCATGAGCAACCGTGGACAAGCTGGACACTGGCATAATGAATGCCCATTTATTATACACACAAATGAAACAAATGTCCAACTGCCACAACAATAAGAAAGATGCCCTCTGATTTTCAGTACTGCTTGGTAGCCACCAGCTTGGAAAAACCATCATTAGGACAGCCATGAACAGGAACTACAGCTATTTCCTTTGGTACCATCTGATCAAGGTCACTTTGTTAATATTACAGTGGGTAACTCTTCTCTTCTTTTTCTAACTGACACAGGAGAAAATAGTTCAGCGATTACGTTAGCAAATATTGAAAATATCCCACTATCTGCTTAAGTGGTGCAGGGAATGGGAGTGTCTGGAGTTCCTCTGAGCTACCCACAATCTAAGTCCATTCCTACCCAAATATGTCCATTAAAAGAACATGTCATTATTGTAGGAAATACCACTCCATTAAATCTTTAAGGCAAAGACTTGTTTTGTAAGTTGCAAAGTACTGTTTACTGTACTCCAGATGGAGTTTTCCTTGATATTCAGAATAAACTCTCTCCTTTGGGTCTATACTCAATTGATATTTCTACAGAAGAGAATACCCTTTTTGCTTTAATGACATCAGAACAGACTGCAGATATTGCAGATTTGGAGGGATTTGGGGCAGTCCCTCCATAGCTCTGGACTACTCATAAAAATGAGGTAGAACTCAAAGGATGCAAAATCTGTAAAGATAGTTTTAAAACCTCGGGAGCACATACCTATGGTAAACCAGTATTCTTTGTCAACTGAAGCAGAAAAAATAATTTAACCTGTCATTTCTACATTATTCCAGCAAGGAATAATTGTCCCAACCCAAAGCCTATGCAACACTCCTACATTACCAGTCAAGAAACCAGGCAAAAACCCTTCTATATTTGTTTAGTATTTACAAGCAGTTAATGCAGTAGTAGTACCAACTTTTTCTGTAGTCAAATCCTACCACAATATTAAGTTTGATACTAGTAACTGCCACTACTTTTTTGGTGCTAGACATTACATCTGCTTTCTTTTCAATTCTATACACCCAGATACTAGTCAATAATGGTTTGGATTTACATACAGAAAACAGCAATATACATGAATAAGATTGTCACATGGTTATGTAAAATCACCTACTCTTTTCTCTAGACAGCCATAAAAACATTTGATCAAAATTGTATTCCCATGTAAATCTAATATAGTATGTAGAAAATTTACTTTTGCGTTCAGATTCTCATGACAGATACTATTTTTCTCCTAACTAAACTAGAGGAATTAGGATTCAAGGTTAATAAGGGCAAACTGCAGGTGTAGAAACTGCATGCTTACTACAAGCCCATAAACCAAACCTTCCAGTTGGCAAACTTCTATACTCCTGGACTATGGCCAGACACTGGAATGATCACCCCTCCTCTGTACATTCTGAACAACACCCCTTCAAATGCAAAAGTGCCCTCCAAAATCATCTTTCTAACTGGATTTGCAACTGCTGTACTTAACTCTCTCTCCCTTATTAGCACTCCTTGTATTGCTCTCTTCTTAATTAACTTATGATCTTTGCTGCCTCCAAAAATCACATTTCTGTAATTTTGCTTAATTCTGTTACTACATTTTGTAGCTACTTCACTGATATCTTTGTATAGTAGGTTTGTAGCCATAAGCTGTACACTTCACTGATATCATTGTATGGTAGAAACCATTGTAAATATTGTAACTACCTTGCAGTAGCCACCTCTGTACTTTAATGCAGTTTTTATGTGTAAATTGTACTTCATCACTGGCATCATTCAATTTTGTAGTAACTCTTGTAAGTATAGTAACTACCTTGTGGTAGTCACCTCTGGAATGTAATGTAGTGTTCCTTATTGTATTAATCTACTGAGCTTTTCTCCCTGGGCCTCCACTGAAAATGGGCTATCATCAGCCCAGTGGACCTTCCCGGTAAACAAATGTCATAAATAAATAAAAAAATAATAATATTTAGGACACCTTATTTCAGAAGGGTCTAGACAAATTTTATCCTCATGCAATTCAAATTGCACCACACCCTACAAATGCAGATTTTTTTGAGATTGACAGTTTATTGTCAACAATGGATTTCTAACTATGCAGAAAGAGTAAAACCATTATTAGAATTATTAAGAAAGACATTCCTGAACCACTGCCATGGCAAGAATGTCATGAGCAAACTTTTGTCCAAGTAAACATTTACTTTACTTTACAGCCCTCCTGCTCATGGCTTGCCAGATTATTCAAAACATGTTTTTCTTATTCTGTTGAGAACAAAATAAAGTAGCATTAGAATCATTATTAGCACAACACAGAAATGATGGTTTTATACCTATAGCGTCTTTTAGTAGAAATCTTGATTCTGTAGCAGCAGCCCTTCTCCACTGCCTTAGGGCGGTGGCCTCGATGCATGCTTGGTAGACATGGCAGCTGCTCTTACTCTTGGGCATGAGACTTACGTGGCAGTTTCACATTGTGTAGAAGCATAATTACCAAAGACCAAAAATTAGAAGTTATGTACCTACCATAACGTTCCATGTTAGTTGTCTTCTCTCGCCTTCTTTCTTGCTGGATGGGTTCGGAGCCGATCCTCGGCTCCGACTCGGCACTTGCTAAGCTCGAGAGCTAATTTTACTAGCTCGAGGCAACCCTATATCCCATGATGCAAGGCGGAGATTACTCAGATCTCGTTTGGTAGCTAAAGAAATAGCAGAATTTTCTTCCAACTTAAGAGGAGGAAGAAAATAAGGATACTAAATAACATCATAACCCTCTAGAAAGGATCAACATAATCTAGTGACACTAGGAGTTGAACAGCTAGAAAAAAGGTAATAACCTCTTAATAGAACATGTATAATCTTCCCGGTCTGACCAGGCTAGGGGGATGGAGGGCAGGACGCAAGAAAGAAGGCGAGAGAAGACAACTAACATGGAAAGTTATGGTAGGTACATAACTTCTAAATGTTAAGTTGTCAATCTCGCCTTCATTCTTGCTGGATGGGACCGTCCTAGCACCTCTATCCTGGGTGGCTCAATGGAACAGACTCTTGAGAACGGTGGAACCAAAATTTGCTCTGTCTCTGGAGACCAAATCTAATTTGTAATGTGAAACAAAAGTATGAGGAGAGGCCCATGTGGCTGCTGCACAAATAGTGTCTATTGGAAGTCTAGCTTGAAAAGCTGTAGATGTAGCTAGAGCTCTGGTAGAATGGGCTTTTGGGTTAGAAACCAACTCTTTGCCTCTGAGCTGATAAATGTAAGTGATCACAGAAGACAGCCACCTAGATAAAGTTACCTTAGAAACTGGAAGGCCTTTCCTGTTCTCTGCATAGGATAGAAATAGTTGATCAGATTTCCTAAAAATTTTTGTCTTATCCAGATAATATCTGAGCTGGCGGTGAACATCGAGATAATGTAACTTTTGTTCAGCTCTATCAGAATAGTTCGGAAAAAATACTGGAAGATCAAGGGATTGATTTAGGTTAGTTTGTGATGCCACCTTTGGTAAGAAAGACGGATTAGTTCTTAGGGATACCCTGTCTTTGTGGAATATTAGATAGGAGGCGAACACAGAGAGCATGAAGCTCAGATACTCTTCTGGCAGATGTAATGGCAACTAGAAAAAGTGTCTTCCAAGAAAGCAATTTCAAAGAACAGGCAGCTGCAGGTTCGAACGGGGAAGAATCAAGGATGTTAAAATTAAATTTAGATCCCACTGTGGTGGGGGGGTCTCTAATCGGAGGTTTCAATAAAAAGATACCTCGAAGGAATGCCTTGCAAAGTTTATGTGACATAATGTTGTGGTCCAAAAAGCCTATATGAAAATTTGAAATGGCTGCCAGTTGAACTTACACTGTGGAAGAAGAGGATCCTGAATGAAAAATGTCAGCTAGGAAGTCCAATACCGAATGAATTGGAGCAGTATAGTGGTCTATGTTCCTAGCTTTTGCCCAGAAAGAGAAACGTCGCCATTTACTAGTGTAAATCTTTCTGGTAGAAGATTTTAGGAAAGCTACTATGATATCCCGTACAGGATTAGAAATCATAGGAAGCCTGGCTAAGGATGGAAGTGGAGCAACCAAGCAGTGAGGTTGAGAGAGGGTATGGATTGGTGCAGTTGACCCGACTGGTGGGTCAGAAGATCTGGAACCGGGTCCAGATGCCATGGCTGTACCAAGAGGTAATGATGTAGGAACGGAAACCATATCTGTCGAGGCCAATAAGGGGCAATGAGAATCAACTTGGCTCTCAAAGCGGTTGCTTTCTGAATTAGCTGAGGTATCAGCGGAAAAGGTGGAAAGGCATAAAGAAGTCCCCGGGGCCAATCTTGGGTTAGACCGTCTCTGGGGGGATGGCCTGGAAGGGGGAAGAGAGAGAAGAAGTCTGGGCATTTGCTGTTTTGAGGTGTAGCGAAAAGGTCGCAGCAAGGAAGACCCCACTTCTGAAAAATCTCTTCCGTCACTGACTGTTTGAGAGACCACTCGTGAGGCATGAGAATAGCTCTGCTCAATTTGTCCGCTATGATGTTGGATTTCCCGGGGATGTGCGTTGCTATCAGAAACTGGTGAGAGGAGATTGCCCATTGCCAAAGTCTGAGAGCCTCTCGACACAGTGGATAGGACTTGGTTCCGCCCTGTTTGTTTATATACCACACTACGGACATATTGTCCGTTTGGACTGCAATAGTTCCCAGGGGAAGAGAGTTGTTGAGGGCTTGCAACGTTAAAAGCACTGCTCTCATCTCCAGAACATTTATGTGCAGATGGTACTCGAAAGGTTGCCAAGTGCCATGGACCATTCTGCCCTGATAATGCCCCCCACCCGATCAGGGAGGCGTCCGATGTAACCGTGGCAACCGGGGCAAGAGGAACAAATGGTCTGCCTTGATGGATTTGAGGGGACGATATCCACCAAGTCAGATGTCTTTTGCAAGTTGGAGTTACTATGATCTCGTGACGCATGGGAAGTTGTTGAAAGGACCATTGGGTGAATAGCATCCATTGTAGAAGCCGCATGTAAAAGCGGGCGAGGGGAAGAAGTGTTATGGCAGCCGTCATAAGACCCAGTACTTTCAGAGCAAATCTGGCCTGAATTTTGTTGCTGAATAGAATCACTTGGACGTGTCTTTGAATGTCCAAGATCCTTTGGTCTGTCAACCTTGCTGAAAGTTGTACGGTGTCCAATCTTGCGCCTATAAAAGTAATATATTGACAAGGCGACAAGGCAGATTTTTCGAAATTTATAGAAATTCCTAGCCCTCTGCAAGCGTGAATGTTGTAATTTCTGGCTTGGAGAAGCTGATGCCTGGTGGTGGCAGTGAGGAGCCAGTCGTCTAGATATGGAAACACCTGGAATCCTTGACGTCTCAGGTGAGCCATAACCACTGCCATGCATTTGGTGAACACTCTGGTGGCTGTAGTTAGTCCAAAGGGCAGGGCTCTGAATTGGAAGTGACTGGTCCCCAGCCGGAAGCGGAGAAATCTTCTGGAGCGTCTGTGAATTTTTATGTGGTAGTACGCATCCTGAAGATCTATCGAGCACATCCAATTGTCCTTGCCCAGAAAGGGCAGAATGGACTGAAGCGTGACCATCTGGAATCTTGATTTCTTTACAAACTTGTTGAGTTTGCTGAGATCTAATATTGGTCTCCAGTCTCCTGTCTTTTTTGGAACTAAAAAGAACCTTGAGTAGATTCCAGATCCTATTTGGTCCGCTGGGACTGGCTGGATGGCTCTTTTTACTAGCAGTTTTGATATTTCTGGTACTGCTAATTCCCTTAGACTGGGTGGAACATCTGGAAGGGTTCCCTTTTGTTGAATTGGGGTTTGAATAAAGGGAATTTTGTAACCCTCGGATATAATTGACTGTACCCATTTGTCTTGAGAAAGGGAAAGCCAGGCTATTGGGTACAGCGATAGTTTTCCCCCGACTGCCTCCGAAGGCGGACAATCGGGCAACATCTCAGGGATGCTGGAAGGGTTTGTCAGAAAGAGGCTCTCTGCTACCCTGATTCTGCAGACCACCTCTGCCCCTAGGGCAGCATCTATTATTGTTACCCCCTCTGCCTCTGGGGGTAAACTGACTTCGTGCGTCAGGCGTGACTCCTTGAGATTTGCGGAACCACATTTTCCCTCCCTTCTGTCCTTTGGGGTAAGGTCTAGAAGGGGTGGAGAAACGGACTCCTACGGCAGAAAGAGTCTTGCCATCTTGTTTGCATCTAGTCAAAGTGTCTTTCACTTGAGGACCGAACACGGTCGAGCCATCAAAGGGAGAGTTTGTGAAAGACGCCTTGAAGGGGTCTGCAAAATTACAAAGGCGCATCCAGGACTGACGCCTTAAAGCCACTCCTGTGCCTGCGGCCCTACACGCTCCATCGGCTGCATAAAAAATGAGCCGCATGGAGGAGTTAGCAATGGAGTTAAGGATTCCTAGCTGTGAGCTAATCTTATCCTGAGACCCAGCAGCTGACGGATCCTGTAAAACTTCTCCCAACTCTTTAAGAACATCTCTTTGAAGGCGGGTGAAGTGGCATAAGTAGTTCAGCGATCTCATAGCAAAAGTCGCTGAAGAAAAAATCCGCTTACCGTACCTGTCCATAGTCCTAGAATCTTTATTAGGAGGATGGACAGGTACTGAAGGATCAGCTAATTCCTTCTTGGTGGCAGCAACCACTACCATGGCATCAACTGGGACACCCTTTGTCAAATATTGTCTATCTTGTGGGGCAGTAATAAATTTTGAAGGTCTCCTAGGGATAGGTTCCACCGAATCTGGAGCCATCCACGCCTTTCGAGCCACTACCTCCATGAGAGGGTCGAATGGCGGAGACACCCAGGAGGTGGAGGGTCGAGATCCGAATGCCTCCAGGTATACTGACTCGTCCTCGGAGGGATTAAGGGAGGGCCAGTTCCCCCTCTGTTTAAGGATTTCAAGGATGTCTGAAAATGAGACATCCTCAGAGGAGGACCTTGGGGATCCCTCCGACTCATCCAAGTCAGTATCTGATGTAGTAGACTCAGGGGAGTCTAAATGTTTCCTCTTACATGTCCTCTTATGCGGGGGTTCTCCTGACGGATCAGGAGAAGCCTCGGAAGAGGAAGATATTCCCAATGGGGAAACCTGAGGCATTGGATCTCTGGGTCCGGGGGCAAGAGAGTGGGAAGAGACGTCAGCAGGCACTGTAGTGGGAGGAGCTGATGGAACTGTCCGTTGACTAAGCCCAGGGGCTAGTACACTCCTCATCACCTCGAAGGCTCCCCCGTCAGAGAGACCAGAAAGTTCCCTCTCCTAAGAGATAGGAACCCCAGGCCTCACCGAGAGGGAAGGCTCCGAGGCAGATGTCGGGGCCGAGCTCACCAACGCCGAAGCTCCGAGAGGGAGAACGGGGTCGGACAAGGGTCCGATGCCACTCGCCCCCTCGGAGCCGACGAGAGAGACTAGATGCCCGGATCCCTCCAATGAAGGTCTCAAGGAAGAAATCGGAGCCGAGGACGACGGAGCCGAAAGGGGTGGTATCGGCTCCGAAGTCACAACGGTACCGGTTCCGAGGAGCTCCGGCTCGAACTCTGTAAGAGAGTCGGAGGAGGAATGCTCGGTGGATGTGATATAGCTACCATCTGTTGAGATGGGCTATGGAGTATTTGGGCCAATGCCTGAGACTTTAATAGTCTACTCACCACTCTCTCAAGGTTGTGATCAGATAGCCTGGATGACCGAGAAGATCGGCTCCGATGGCTCCGCTCCGAGAGCAAAGGTGATCTCGGAGCCGAATGTATGGATTCCACTGAAGGGGATCGAGATCTCTTTTTTGAGATCAATGGAGCCATCGGAGCCGGAGCCGACACTGAGTGTCTGGATCTGGTAGTATCGGCGCCGGATGGAGCCGATACTGAGACTGGCATGGAAAGATCGGCTCCGGCCGCAGCCGATCTCGAGCCTGGTGAGGAAGGACCTGAAGCCGACGGCTTGGAAGCTTGAGCCAAAGGCTTAACAGGTTTCAAGGGCTTCCCCGGCACCGACTTAGTCGGGGAGCTCTCGGGCTTTAATAAGCCCCTTAATATGAGTTTATTTTTTCGTTCCTGCAGGACTCTTGGGCTGAAAGCATGACAGATAGCACAAGAGTCCTGCAGGTGCGAAGGTCCCAGGCAATAAACACAAGAAGTGTGACTGTCTGTCAGAGACATCTTCTGACAGCACGAGTCACACTTCTTGAAGCCTGAGACCTTAGTGTCCTTCGACATAAGTGTGTCGATGAACAACAGTAACACAATCACACACAAAAAACACTCAGTCCAACAAATTAAATTAAATGAATTAAATTAAATTAAATTAACCAGGGAAAACACACAGTCACACACAAACAATCCCTGACAGGAAAAAATTTAGGGAGGGGAAGGCCTAAGGCCTGACTAGGGACAAGGGAATATTAGTCAAAAAGAAGGGAACACTGACGGGAATAGGGCTAAGGTGAGTCGATAATTAACAAAATATAATATATATATATATATATATAAAGTTAAAGGGGGGGTAGACGAAAAGTCTCTGAAAAGTTCACTTACCAAGAGCTGGTAAAAGAAGGCACCTCGTTAGCGAAGCGGCAAACGAGATCTGAGTAATCTCCGCCTTGCATCATGGGATATAGGGTTGCCTCGAGCTGGTAAAATTAGCTCTCGAGCTTAGCAAGTGCTGAGTCGGAGTCGAGGATCGGCTCCGAACCCATCCAGCAAGAATGAAGGCGAGATTGACAACTTAACATCACCATATTTATCTGCTGCATGACTGTCTAAACATGAACTGTATTTACTTAAAGATCAGGTCTAAGGGTAAGAAACATCCTTTGTTTATTGTATATAACAAAAAAAAAGTTGTTTTGCACTCATGCATTAAAACAGTTTTAAATACTGTTTCCAAATGCGGAAGACTAAATGTAGTAAGCCATGTTTATGGCATTAATATTTATGGGAGGGCAGGGGACTGTTGCGTCATTTTGGGTTCCAGCTCTGATAATGCTGAATTAGCGTAGGTAAGTTATTGTAAATTAGTGATGTAATTGCCAAACTGTTAAATTAATAGTTTGACAGAAAACTATACTGTCTAATGTATTCTATATTCGGAAGCAATATTTAAAACTTAATATTTTTTAAAGCCCTCAAAATACACTTTTCTTTTCCCACAATAAAGTGTTTGCAAGCTTAAAGATGCAAGCAAACACTTTTTTGTTTCAAAAGAAAAGCATGTTTCGAGCCTTTAAACATGATTTTCAACAACCTTTTGAGAATCATCAGATATACATCCCTTTAGTGTGTTTCTTTAATTCCTACCGTGGGTGAAGGAGGACCTCATGTCTCTATTAATGTAGTTAATTATGTGCTTCCTCCTAGATCTGATCTGAAAGATGTGCTGTTACTAAATTCTGAATTACTTTAGTCAACAGGTCTCATGATTGAAAGAAGATGGCACTTTAGTAGTAGCCTTTTCCATCTGTACCCAGGTCAGAATTTTGCTGACTGGACAATTAAATGGAAATGTGTCTGGTCAAATAGCTGAACTTGTAGCTTTTACTGAAGAATGCAAATTAGCGAAGGATAAAATGGTGATGAATTTCACAGCTTCATGTTATGCTCATGGGGTAGCTCATGATTTTGGGACACATTAGAGAGAAAGAGGTTATTTAACCTGAGCAGGGACAGTCACTAAAAACTCCATTTTTGTTCATGAACTATTGAATGCATTGTTTTTTTTAAACAAGAAACATCTTTATTAAACCATCATGACATAGCCAGTTATACCTTTATATAAATGAAAACAAACCACACTGAGACAATCCTAGCTGGAAGCATTTTACATCACAAACCATACTGACATACTCCCAGTTGCAAACATTATACATCACTTATAATCTACCCAATCATTTTCAGTCAAACATTACATAGCTCATTTAAGTCCTGCCTTCCCTTGACGCCTCATTCCTCCCCTGTATGTATTGTTCCCACAATTCCCATTTTTCCTTATGTAGTTTGCTCCTACCCTTTTCTAAAGATCTCAATTCCAGTTGTTTTATCTCTGCTACTATATTCACTACTTTTACTATTGTTGGTTTAGATTTGATTTCCATTTTCTAGTAATTGCTTTTTTGGCAACTACAATAATTACAGCAAGGCCTTACCATGTCTAGGTAATTTTGATTCTGTATCATAGCTCAGAAAAATCATCTCCCTAATCACACCAATCTGCCCACTCAGCATCTCTGACAGTGCATCCCGCAGGGAATCCTAAAAGTCCACCAACTCACCACACTCCCAGAAAATACGTTCACAATTACCTCTTTCTTCCCAGTCACATCTCCAACATTTGCTGTCTACCTGAGGAAAAATCCTCTGGAGTCTACTCGGGATATAAAAACATCTATGTAAACATTTCCAAGAAAAAATCCTAAATCTTCTAGATTTTGTTGCATATTTGGGTGACATACATATATCCTCCCATTGTTTTTTTGTGAATTGCTTATCCAGTCTCTCTTCCCAATCCTTTCCATCCTCCTCTGACTTGATTCTTATAGTTATCATGCAATAGTATATATGCTCTACTAATTATTCCTTTTTTAATGGGAGCTTCTGTTCTAGATTCTACTGAAACTCTACCAGTGCTGGTCTTGTTTAGGATTCCCCTATTTCTTTCTCTTTGCCTATACTCTATCAATCCTTGATAGGGAAGACAATCTCTAACTAAATAAATTCTTGGCATATTCCCATTCTATCATCATTCCCTCTCTAGTTATTTGCTCCCTTTACCTTGGTTCCTTGGTCAGTTTTCTCCAATAAATTCCAGCTTCCTCTTGCCTATTGTCTATATCCCTAATTTCAGTCATCCCTATGGGCAGAATCTCCTTTCTCCATTCCAATGTTGGCTTTGTTCTTAGAATACTTTCTGCTACTTTACAGATATAATATTCTGTAGGATTACTGTTATTTTTCTTAAATCCCTGCATATAAAATCCCACTTCAAATCAGGTAATCCCAACCTGCCCTGTTCTAATGGAAGAATCAGCTTATCCCAGTTCTTTATTAATTGCTATCCACAACTTCTCCTCTGGTTGATAAAAGCCTGAGCTGCATATAAGGCTAATGGGACTAAAACATTTTAACTGCTTGTATCTTACTACCCATATCCATATAACAAAGCTTCCATTTTCTCAGTTTTTATATTATCTTTTGTTTAGATCTTCCCATGCCCCCATGAATATGGATACTGCTGAACCAATTCATATGTGGGCACATAATTTACTGTTATCGTCTTTGTTTTAACTTCAATAATTTTGTATCCCAAAAAGATTTGAAACTGTCTCAAAATGTTCCACAACACTGTAATGTCTCTTTCTGGTTTTGTCAGGTATAAAATAATATCATCTGCAAATATAGCCATCTTTTTTTGACAACCATACCAATTATGTCCTTGAACTGCTGAGTCTCTTATTTTCTTTGCCAGTGGTTCCAAATATAATGCCAATAACAAAGGGGAAAGAAGAAGCCACTGCCTAATTCCTCTGCTCAAGCAGACATTATTAGAGAGGACTCCAACTCACTTTAAAATTTGCCTCTGATCCCTCATATATTATCCTAATCAACCACATATTTTTTTCAGGAAATGCAAATGCTTCCATTGCCCTGCTCATAAAGTCCCAGGTTACTCTGTCAATGTTTTCTCTGTATCAAGACCCACCAACAGCAATAGTATTTTCTTACATTCTTCCTACCTCTGGATCATCAATGTTCAGTTAATGTTGTCAATATTTGCCTCCTCACCAAAAAATCACATTGATCCATATATGAATTTTGGCATTACTTTTGCATGAACACTTTATAATCATGGTTTATAATTGAAATGGGTCTGTCTGAAGCTGGATCTGATGAATCTTTACCCTCTTTAGATATTACAACTACCACTGCTTTCTTCATGGATGTTGATACTTCTACTCCTATTAAATACTGTTAAACAAAACCATCTAAATCTTTATCAGTTTTTTTCCCTCCTAGCTTCCAGACTTCTACAGGAATACGATATATTCCTGGGGACTTTCTTGCAGACTGGGTATACATCATGATTTTTATCTCATCTCCTCCTATTCTAACCATTACTAATTGAGCCTCATCTACCTCTAACCATGGCATATTTAATTCTTCCATAAACATTTCCATGTTTATCTTTTCTTGATTTCCATATTTCCCTGCTTTATACAGACTTTAACAGAATTTCTGAAATATTTCTAATACCTCTACAGGATCTCATGTTATCTTCCTTGTTATAGACTCCCTAAGCATGGTGACAGCCCTTTCTACTTTCTGTTGCCAGAGTCGTTGTGCTAAAAGTTTTTGCACTCTAGTGTTACTATCAAAAAACAGTTGCTTAACAGCAGTCTTTCTAAACGTGTGTAAATTATCTAGGTAATCCCTTATTTTCTGCTTAGCATTCTGCAGTTGATGCTCTTCTTGTGCTGTGAGATTCCCCCTATTCTGCAATACTTTAACATGTGTCAGTCCCTCTAAAAAATTCTTGTTAAAAGAAAGGGAGCTATAGTTAAAAATTATTTCGAGCCTATTTTTAAACTCCACCTTAATTTTATCCCATTCCCTGGCTATATTTACAGAAGTAATTTATATCCTCTTGAATAGCTTCTGAATAATCTCCACTATCCATTCCTTAAATTCCTCTCATTTCAACAGATAGGTGAGAAAGTGCCAGTGTCTCATTCTTATTTCATTACCCTTTGTTTTTATTTTAGTTATTATTGGTGCATGATCTGAAATACTTACTTGGTACATATCAAGACTTTCAATTAAATGCAGATATTTCTGTGAAAAGTAAATTCTGTCTAGCCTAGCCAAGTTTTTTATATCTTGGGAATAATACGTAAATTTACTCTGAGCTACTGTTACTGAATTCACATCTTCCATGTCAAATATGTTCATAAATGTCTTGAAAAATCTACCTTCTTTTGTTATACTTTCCCTTCTGGGCCCCCCGAGACACAATTTCACTGCTGCAAAACAAATTCCATTTCCCAGCTATAGGTAATATTTCTTGCTGGAAACTGATTTCTCCCAAATTTTTCTTAAGCTCCATTATATCAGTTTTAGGTGGAAAATAAATACATGCCAGTGTAAACCTCCTCCCTTGCCAGTAGCCATTATTATCTTTTTTACCTTCTTCTGTCACTATTGGAGCTCTTCTTTCAATTAATATAAGTACTCCTCTTTTCCTTTGTCCCAGATATTGAAATGAATAATCAAAACATTTCTTTATCAAATTCACATGTTCAATTCTTTTCAAGTGTGTCTCCTGTAACATAGGTATTTACACACTACATTTTTAATATAGTTCACTATTTTTTCTTTTTTTGCCTTTATCTGTGAGACCATTGACATTTAAAGATATTACAGAAAACATCATTGTATTAAAATTTATTTCCACCTTTTATGAATAAAAAGAAGTTATGTACTCACCATAACGTTCCATCTGTGTTGTCCATTTTCATTCATCCTCAACCAATGGGACTTGGATCTGATCCTTGGACCCAACTCAGCCATTCTTCTAGTTTGCAGCAGCCAAAAATCTCTTGAGCTCTTTTTCTACCCATAATGCTCTAAGCCCAATCTCCCTTAGATATTTTCAAAGCTTGAGACAGAAACTGGAAACAATAATGACCTGTAAGCCATTGTTATAACTGGAGTTCAACATAAGAGACCTAAGGTGTCCATGTAACACTTACTCCACAAGACGTTATCAAAAAAAAAGGCAGGGGGCTGGATGGGTGGGGGGTTTGAGGAAGAATGAAAATGGACAACATATATATGGAACATTATGGTGAGTATATAATTTCTTTATCTGATGTCAATTTTATTTAGTTTCTCATCCAATGGGATAGAGTCCCCAGCTACTTAAGTCCTTGGGTGGACTCTAAGGAAGGATATTCCTGAGTATAATTGAGCCAAATGCTGCTCTTCCCCTTGAGACCATGTCCAATTTGTAATGAGTGATAAAGGTATGGGGAATAGACCAAGAAGCAGCTGCATAAATATTGTCCATGGATGCTCTGGACTGAAACACTGTTTAAGTAGCCTTAGACCTGGTTGAATGAGCCTTCAATACTTTTGGCAAGGGTAGATTCAATCTACTGTAAATGAAAGAAATACAATCTACTAGCCATTTAGATAACGTTATTTTGAAAACTGGTTCCCCAACTTATTAGATGCAAAGGAATCAAAAAGTTGGTCCAATTTTCTAAACTCTTCTGTTCTGTGCAAGTAAACACATAATTGTTTATGAACATCCAGTAAATGCAACAAGTACTCTCTCTTATTTGTAAAGTTGGGGAAAATACAGGTAGATGAATGGCCTGGTTAATGTTGGATTCTGACACCACCTTAGGCAGAAAAGAGGCACTGGTATGCAAGGAGACCCTATCCTTGTGAAATATCAGGTACAGAGGTTTGGAAGACAAGGCTTGTAACTCTGAAATTCTCCTAGCAGACATAACAGCCATTAGAAAGAAGGTCTTCCATATCAAAAACGTCAAATCACATATAGCTGCTGGTTCAAAGGGAGACTGTGTTAAGGCCTACAATACCAAATTCAAATCTCAAGGTTGAACTGGGTCTTTATAAGAGGGCCTGAGAAGCAATGTGCCTTTCAAAAAGACTTTCCACCGCTTGGAAGAAGTTAAAGACAAATTTTGAAACCCCACATGAAAATTAGAAATGGCAGAGACAAGAACTTTGACAGTAGATGGATTCACACCACCACTGAATAATTTTGCCAAAAAATCAAGAATCGAATGAATTGGAGCTGAAAAGGGGTCTACATGGTTTTGGTCAGCCCAATAAGCAAACTTTTTCCACTTACTTCTGTAGAGCTTCCTTGTGGAGGGCTTGTGTGATGACAGGAGAATAAAATGGACAGGGGAGGAAAGTATGGGCTGCCTGGTTACTAATGGAACTGGAGAAACCATGCGGTCAGTTTGAGATTTTGAAGGTCAGGGAGAACCAGCCCAGTTGGGTGAGACAGCAAGTCTGGAAATGGATCCAAAATCCAATGGGGAGCAGAAGGTGAGGCCACTAGAAGGGCAGCCAAATTTGTCAATGCCAAAAAGGGACACTGAGGATGACTCTGCTCTTCAACCTGGATGCTTTCTGAAGGAATCTGGGGATCAAGGGAGTTGGGGGATAAGAGTACAGGAGACTGGGGGGCCAATCAAGGAGCAAAGTGTCCCTCACTGACATCCTCAAACACGGATCAGGGCAAAAAAGCTGCTGCATTTGTTGTTCATGGGAAATGGGAAGAGATTACAGCAAGGCTGGTTCCCACTGCTGGAAGATCATATCTGACACACTGTTGTAGAGGGACCACTCGTGAGGAAGTAGAAAGGACCTGCTCAATTTGTCTGCTATCACGTTGGCCTTCCCAAGAATGTGCTTTGCAATCAGAAAATGGTTGGAGGTGAATGCCCATTGCCACACTTTTAGGGCTTCTTGACATAAGGGGTAGGATTTCATTCCCCCTTGTCCATTTCAACAGCAATCATTCAGACAGGAAGCGAGCTTTGCAATGCTTGCAACGTCAACAACACCGCCCTCATCTCCAGAAGATTGATATGTAAGTTGGCCTCTTCAGCAGACTAAGTGCCTTGGACCATCTTGCTCAGAAAATACCCACCCACCGAATCTGGGAAGCATCCATGGTCACTACGGCTATGGGTTGAGGAAGGACAAAAGGACAACCTTATAAAGGTTGCCATAACTGTATCCAGCTATCACTTACAAACCTGGCAGATCCTTATTTTGGCAGACATGGGCTGATAGAGTATCGACCATTGCACCTGAAGCATATACTGCAGGATTCTCATGTGATATCTTGCCAAGAGTAGAAGGATTACTGCTGCTGACATTGACCTCAATGCCCGAAGAACCGAAGAACCAACTGTGCTGAAATCCTGGTAATACAGATTATTTTCCTGACCTGAGATTTTATTGTCTATAGTCTCAACATGGGAAGCGATGCTATAATTGACCCTGTGTCAAATACTGCCCCTATGAATTCCAGAGTTTGAGTGCATTGCAACTGCGACTTCTTATAATTGACCATTATGCCTAGATGAGTACAGGTTTGCAACACATGGTCTCTCACTTTTACCAGCTGATGCCTGGTCAGAAACAGCCGGAATCTCTGCAGCCTCAAGCAAGCTGCTACCACTGTCATACATTTAGAAAACACTCTGGGCACTGTGGTGAGATCAAAGGGCAGTGCTCTAAACTAGTAATGACTGGCTCCCAGAAGGAAGTCTAAGTACCTTCTGGACCACCTGTTCATCTTGATGTAACAGTATATATCCTGAAGATATATAGAGCACAGCCACTCATCCTTGCCCAGAATGGGCAAAATGGACTGAACTGACCATCTGGAACTTGGTGTGCCAAACTGTTTTGTTTAGCATGCTGAGATCCAAAATAAGTCTCCAGTCCCCTGTATTCACTGGCCCTAAAAAGAATCTTCTGGATTCTGTCTGGTCTGGTGGGATTTCTTGAATGACTCCTTTTTCTAGCAGCTTTTGTATTTGTAGTGCTGCTACTTTCCTCTGACTGGGTGGAACATCGGGGATTCTCTTGATTACGGACGGGCATGAGGGAAAAGGGAATAATATAACCTCTGGAAACAATCCTCTGCACCCAGGTATCTTCTGTTAAATTTTGCCAGACTTCCTGGTGCAGGGATAAGCAACCCCCAACTGCCTCCAGATGAAGGCAATTGGGCCTCCATTCAGGAGCACTGAAAGGGTCTGCCAGAAAAGGAATCTCTCAACTCTCAGTTTTTGGGTCTCCTCTGCCATGGGGGCATTGTCTACCATAACTGCTCCCCCTACTCCTGTGGGAGGTACCTCCATGTGTGTCCTGGAAAGGACTCTGTGACTTTTTGAACCACATCTTACAACCTCCTCTCTGGTTCCTAGAAAAAGTCCACTGAGAGCTCAAAAAATGTATGCCCACTGCAGACAGGGTGGTTCCCATCCTTCTCACACCTGGAGAGTATGTCCTTCATTGTAGAGCCAAATAAGGAGGAACCGTCAAAAAGAGAAGTGATGAAAGATGACTTAAAGGGCTCCACAAAATCACCCAAGTGCATCCAGGCATGCCTCCTAATAGAAATGCCTAAACACATCACCCTTGAGGTGCCTTCCATAGCATATGAGAAAAGCCTCATGGACGAATTAGTGATTGATTGAAGGATAGCCAACTGTGTGGATACTGAAGATTGTGTCTCTTCAGTAATGGTCCCCAGAGAGTTGGAAATCTTCTTGATTAAGTTCCTTTGCAACCTCGTGAAGTGTGCCAAATAGTTCAGTGATCCGATGGCAAATGTCACTGAATTATATACATACTTCCCAAACCTGTCCAATGCCCTAGACTCCATGTTAGGAGGGTGGACAGAGGAACTCTGTTCCTTCTTCATAGCCACCGCTACAACCATGGCATCAACTGGTACACCCTTGCTCCAATACTCTCGCCCAACTGATGGAGCCAGAATCCTATCAGGTCTTTTGAGGATCAGCTCAAATGTATCAAGCTCTTTTCACACCACCGAGACACCAGGTCGATAAGGTCATCAGTGGGAGGAGTGACCCAGGGGGTAGACAGGCCAGTCTTGAAGTCATCAAGAAGTATGGACTCCTCAGAAGATGGGTTTTGAGCTGACCAACCAATATTCTGCCTTAGGATCTCAAGAATGTCTCCAAAGGAGATGTCTTCGGGTGGTGAACTGAGAGACCCTTCCTCTTGCATGTTTTCTTCCATGGAACTTCTTCTGTGTGGTGTTCCGGAGAAGTGTTGTAGGAAATAACAATACCCAGCTGGGTACACTGGAAGCTTCGGGCTGGCTGTCCCAATGTAGTAGAGTAATGAAGATCATGGAACACAGACAGATGAGATGTCAGGGTTGGATGTGAGGAGAAAGGGCTCACCTCCTCTGCCAAATACCCTCTTCACAACATCAAATGCTGACCGCTCTGGGGAGAGGGAAGGCAAAGGAGCTGAGAGAAGGAGTCTCTGGCTCGCTACTTCCCTCGCTCCAAAGGCCGGACATCTGAGGTGGAAGCCAGATCTGAGCTGCCAAAGGCCAAAGCTCCAAGAGGAAGGGATGACTCCAAAAACCTCAGAGTCGATCCCTGGAAGCTTTGACTCAGAGTCAACTGGATCCACAGAGGTTGGAGCCAGTGCACTCAGAGTAGTAGTCGGATCCGAAGAAGACAATCTCTTCACATCCAACATGGATGGACCAGGTGCACTTGGAGCCAGGGACTCTAAAACCACTGGTTGCGTCAGAGAAGGAACCACACTCGGTAAAGGAGTGAAAGGGCATTGTTCCTGATCCAAAGGGGTAGAAACCTTGAAAACTCCTTTCTGAAAATACTCTATGAAAAATCATCTCATCACCTCCTCCACATCCTTCTGAAGGAGCGAGTTGAGTACACTGACGATAACTTAGAGGGCCTCTCTAAAAAGGCAAAGTCACCCTGAATGGCACTGGGTCGAGGCTTGGGGAGTAGACAGCATGAGTCAGACACCTCAGATCCGAAATCATTGGATCTAAAAACCCTGAGATGGATCCAAAAGAAAAGCAGCAATGACCGACTTAATCAGCTCAGAAGGAGGTCGGGTCCTATATGCAGTCAGATCCAACTTGAGCTTTTTCCTCCTTGAATCCAAGGAAGTAGAAGCTGGTGAATCCGACTGGATCTTTTGAATGGTTTTAAAGTAGATGACTGAACTCCAGCAATAGCAGTGGAAAAAGGAGTAGGCAGAAAACCTTTCAAAATAAACTTGTTCCGCCTCTCTGTAAGAGCTCTGGGGTTGAACCCAGTACAAACAGAGCATTCCAAGTCTAAATGGGCAGGGCCCAAACAGCAAACATCCAGATGGTGGGAGTATGAGAGCAGAATTTTGTGCCCACATTGTTCACACTTTTTAAAACCTTTTTCAGATATACTGCTCAAACAAACACAACTGAACAGCACACAAATGCTACAAGAGGGAGAGTTTTTTTTTTTTTTAACAGAAAAAGGCAGGAAGATATGGAATACCAACTATGGTATTTTAAGTAAATACACCAGAGTGTAAGGAAGGGTAAAAATACCAACAATGGTAAAAGGAAAGTACACAAGTGTGTAAAAGGGTAGGAAAAGCTATACAACATACACAACAGAAATTAGCAGAGAGGTATATCATAGCTATAGGAGGAAGTCATCTATCAAAAAAGTAACAAAATCCCACTTATCTCCAAAGTAGGTCAAGAGCCAAGGTGACCATGTCCAAGCGCGAAAGTGGCAAACAAGATCTGGGGGGATTGGGCTTAGACCATTATGGGTAGGAAGAGAGCTCAAGAAGTTTTTAGTGGCTGTGAGCTAGTAGAATGACCAAGTCAGATCCCAGGAATGGATCCGAAATCCACTGGTTGAGGAACGAATGAAAATTAACATCTTCAGAACACCTTTCTTGTTAAATGTCTAGTTCCAGCTTTTGTGTTGCATGCATATACTGTTTGGCAGGTTGAGCTTTTACATAGTTGTTTCTTGTCGTATCCATTTGTGCCTATGTCACATCTTACAAAACAAAAAGTTATGTACTCACCATAACGTTCGATGTATGTTGTCCATCTCGCCTCACATTCTTACTCGTGGGTTCGGAGCCAAACCTCAACTCCGACTTGGCCATACTCTAGCTCGAAGTCTTTCAATTAGCTGGGCTAAGAGGTACCCCATGCTGCACTGCTCCCTTTCCCCAGATCTTGTTTACTGCAAGCTCAATCACTCATCTTCCATACACATAACACATAGAGAAGGAAAAATACTCCAACAATAAAAGGAGTACCGAAACCAGAACTAACCTCTAGGCCCCTCAGGATGGGGGAAGGCGGGGGGGGGTAAGTAAGAATGTGAGGCGAGATGGACTATATACATCGAACGTTATGGTGAGTACATAACGTCTTGATGTTATATAGTCCAATCTCGCCTACATTCTTACCTGTGGGACAGCGTCCCCAGCACCTGAACCCTGGGAGGCTCAGTGGAAAATACTCCTGAGCACTGTGGAACCAAAGGAAGATCTGCCTTTGGATATCAAATCCAATTTGTAGTGAGTAATAAAGGTGTGAGGAGATGCCCATGTAGCCGCAGCACAAATATCATCCATAGACATCCTGGCCTGAAATGCTGTAGAGGTAGACATCGATCAGGTAGAATGAGCCTTCACTCTAAATGGTAACTCCTTACCACCTGAGGCATAAATGAAGAAAATACAACTAGAGATCCATCTAGACAAGGTCACTTTGGAAACAGGAGACCCAATCCTATTGTTTGAAAATGAGACAAACAACTGATCCGATTTTCTAAGATCCTTCATTCAATGCAAATAAAAACTCAACTGTCAATGAACATCCAGCTGGTGAAATCTAAATTCTGCCTTATTAGAAAACTCTGGAAAAAATATGGGCAGATCAATGGATTGGTTGAGATTACTAACCGAAGCCACCTTCGGCAAAAAGGAAGGGTTTGATCTGAGGGAAACCCTGTCCTTGTGAAATATCAAGTAAGGCGGTCTGATTGACAAAGCTTGGAGCTCCGAGACACGTCTAGCTGAAGTTATGGCTACCAAAAAGATTGTCTTCCAAGTCAAATATTTCAATTTGCAAGTAGCTGCAGGCTCAAAGGGGAATGACGTGAGACACTGTAGCACAAAATATAGGTCCCAAGGCATGACCGGGTCAAAGACTGGAGGGCGAAGCAGCATAGTGCCCTTCAAGAATACCTTACAAAGTCTATGCGCCATTAGACTGGGTTCCTTAGTGACGTGAAAAGTGGAAATAGCCGTCAACTGGACTTTAATGGTTGCGGCTGCTGATCCCTGATTGAAAAGCATGGAGAAAAATTCCAGAACTGAAGAAATTGGAGCTGTATAAGGATCAATTTGTCTTGCATGAGCCCAGATGAGAATCTTTTCCATTTAGTGGAATAAATCTTTCTGGTCGAAGGCTTATGGGAAGAAGACACAATATGAACCACTTTCGGAGAAAAATGATGAAGCCTGTCTAGTGATGGAACTGGAGTAGCCAGGATGTCAATCGGAGGGTCTGAAGAGAGGAATGGAACTGCCCTGACATATGAGTCAGTAGATCTGGCTGTAGGTCCAGAATCCAGGGGTCGTCCATGAGATAGGGATGGAGAAAGGGTAACCAAATTTGGCGAGGCCAGTGTGGAGCAATCAGGATCATTCTGCTTCTCAAGGAGTGCGCTTTCTGAATAACCTTTGTCAGCAGAGGAACAGGCGGGAAGGCATAAAGTAGACCAGAGGGCCAATCATGAACTAGAGCGTCCCTGGGTGACTCCCCCTGAGGGGGGATAAGGGTGAAGTAGCTGCTGCACTTGGTATTGAGGGGACTGGCAAATAGGTTGCAGCAAGGCTGACCCCATCTGCGGAAAATCTGCTCCGCAACCTGACTGTTCAGGGACCACTCGTGAGGCATCAGAATAGCTCTGCTCAATCTGTCGGCAATCACATTGGACTTCCCCGGAATGTGCATTGCTACAAGAAAATGTTGGGAAGACACTGCCCACTGCCACACTCGAATGGCCTCTCTGCAAAGGGGGTATGACTTGGTTCCTCCCTGATTGTTCAGATGCCATACCACCGACATATTGACTGAGTGGATCGCAATTGTCCCGTGAGGAAGAAAGCTCTGAAGTGCTTGCAGCGCTAGTAGCACTGCTCTCATCTCCAAGATATTGATATGCAAATGTATCTCATGTTCCTGCCACGTGCCTTGGACTGTACTGCCGAGATAATGCCCCCCCCACCCAATCTGGGAGGCATCCGTGGTCACTGTGGCAATAGGAGGGGGTGGAACGAAGGGCTTTCCTGCACTGAGGTTGCAGGTGTGAAGCCACCAGCGTAGATCTTGCTTGCACTTGTCTGTGATCATTATAAGATGAGAAAGCGGAAGATGTTGTAGAGACCACTGGGCGAAGAGCAGCCACTGAAGGAGCCTCATGTGTAGCCTCACAAGAGGAACCAGCATAATTGTTGCAGCCATCGTCCCTAACAATTTGAGAGCCATTTTTGCCTTTACTTTTTTCAGGGGGAGCAACGAGTATACCTGTTGTTGTAAACCCTGAATCCTTTCTTGTGGTAAAAACGCCCTCATGAGCACGGTGTCTAACTCAGCGCCTATAAAGGTGACATGCTGCGAGGGCAACAAGGCAGACTTTTCCCAGTTTAGAGTGATACCCAATTGTTGACACAGCTTGACAGTGACATCTCTGATCTGTAGTAGCAGATGCCTGGTGGTGGCAGAAAGGAGCCAGTTGTCCAGGTATGGAAACACTTGGAATCCCTGACGTCTCAAGTGAGCCATCACCACTGCCATACATTTGGTGAACACCCTGGGGGCTGTGGTGAGACCAAAGGGCAGGGCACGAAATTGAAAATGACTGACTCCCAGCCGGAAGTGTAGATGACTTCTGGATGCCCTGTCCATCTTTATATGGTAGTAAGCATCCTTGAGGTCAATGGAGCACATTTACACTTCTTTTCCTAACAATGGGAGAATAGATTGCAATGTGACCAATCAGAACTTGGACTTCTTCACGTGGAGGTTCAAACGGCTGAGATCCAAGATGGGTCTCAGGTCCCCTGTTCTTTTCGGCACCAAAAACAATCTGGAGTAAGTCCCTAATCCAATCTGGTCTGAGGGAACATGCTGGATGGCTCCTTTTTCTAGCAGCTTGAGAACTTCTGAAGCTGCGGAATCCCTTTGATTGGGTGGAACATCTGGGATTCTTTTGATCGGCAGGGGAGGAGAAGAGAAGGGAATGTGATATCCTCCGGAAACTATTTTAATACCCACTGGTCCTGGGTGATATGTCGCCAGGCTTCCAGGTATAGTGAAATGCGACCCCCGACTGCCTCCGGAGACACGCAGTCAGGCCTCCCATCAGGAGCGCTGATAGGGAGAACCACGAAAGGAGTCACAGTCTCCCTGGTTATGCAGGCCTCCTCTGCCTCTAGGGTGGCATCTACCTGAGTTACCATCCCCTCCCCTGCCTCTGGAGGGGGAATCACTTTGTGCATCATGAAAAACCCTCTGAGATTTCTTGAACCACATTTTCCCACTTTTCTGGCCCTTGGGATAAGGTGTAGAAGGCATGGAAAGATGGACTCCCATGGCAGACAGAGTTTTTCCCTCTTGCTCGCACCTAGTGAGAGTGTTTTTCACCTTGGTTCTGAACAACAATGAACCATCAAATGGGGCGTTGGTGAATGTAGACTTGAAGGCCTCCGCGAAATTACAGAGGTGCATCCAGGAGTGCCTCCTGAGAGAAACTCCGGAACTCGCTGCCCTACTTGCTCCTTCAGCAGTGCAGCATGGGATACCTCTTAGCCCAGCCAATTGAAAGACTTCAAGCTAAAGTATGGCCAAGTTGGAGCAGAGGTTCGTCTCTGAACCGACGGGTAAGAATGTAGGTGAGATTGGACTACATAACATCTTTTGTTTTATTGAAAGCCCTCAAAAAAAAAAAAAAAAAAAACTAACAAACCCCCAATACCCTCCTAAAACCTATTAATTTAATACTAACACACAAAACTATGTATATCTTCAAGTATTGAAGTTTACCCTCCTAATAGGAACAAATGCCCCAAACTGACAGCCACACTTACAGAATGGAGTTAACCTAAAAGAAAGGTTATCCATGCTAAGATGCGTGGCGCAGCTTGTACTTCTACTAAGTGCTAGCTCATTTGTCTTATCTTTATACCTCTCCCAGCTGGGAAAACCCCCAAAAGCTTTCAAAGAACGTTATCTCCTAGCCAGTTTCTCTTTCTTTTTTTTTCTCCAGCCAATCATTATTCACCAGACTGCAACCAATTTCTCTTTATCAGATTGTCTACTTGGATACATGAGAACCAGACAGCCAATTTCTCATTATCAGATGATTTCCATGGAGACATGAGGGCCAGATACATAATTGCTACTAAGCATGCATTCATTTGCTAGAATAAAGCCTCATAAAATTCAATATTCTTTCTCATTTACTTACTCTCTCTTAAAAATTGTTACTAAATCAATCTAATGTCCTTAATCCAGTCATTCCCATATGCAAGAATGAAAAAAGGCACATTCATTTTTCTTTTGTCAGTCTTTTAAACCAGGCCTTTTTTAGATTGCAGTGCCTACATTCCTGAAGACTGAACAAGAAGAAAGAGAGACGTGAGAAAGAAATGGAAAAAAAATCAGCATTGCCTATTTACAATCCCCATTACACTTAAAAATAACTGAGAAAAACTTTACTTTACAGCATGCAAAGAAAACCATACACCACAAAATTAGTACGTTCTCCCCTCTCTTCCCCTCCCAAAGCATTTTTCCAAACATTACTGACATGAAGTAGGGCATTTGTCACCTCACAGTAAGACGTTGTCCGGTTTGATTCTCAGCTAGAGCGTCTTCTGCGTGGAGACATGCGTGAATGGGCGTACCTTCGTTGAAGGTTGTGCGTCAGGCCTGGCAAGCCAGTACATAAAAATCAACTGCCGATCATTAGAGGACTGGAGTTCTGCTGTGGTGACCCCTAACTGGGAAAAGCCGAAAGACACAAACAAACTGACATGAAGTAGGGCATATACTTTAGAGTCCCCACAAGTCCAACAAATTCTAAAAAAAGTCCAACATTTCCAGATTTTCTTGTTCTGTCATATTTCACAAACATAATTATTGCATTGTAATCTCACATTAAGTTACTGCTTCTATCAGTGTTCATCTCCATCTCCCAAATCCTGCCTCTGCTTTATTTCCACCATATTCTCGATTCTTCTAGTCAACTCTCATGCTCCCTTTCTTCTCTCCAACACTTTCTATTGAAACAGTGGAAAAGGTTTCACAAGTGCAGTCTGTCTGTGGTATTTACTACCAGAAGAACAAGAAGCAGAATCTCCTACGTTAAAGTAAAATCAAAGTAAACTTTGCCATACAGATCAACACAGAGGAAAAAGTGCATATCACTGCACAAAAGTTTGATTCTCAGGCTTGTACCATAAGAATAACAGTTTACAGAGGGAAGCTAGATTAAAATTGATAATAATTTAAATACTAAACATAAAAGCAAAATAACATACTAAAAATAAAGTAAAAAACTGAAAGCTTTTTTACAGCAGAAACAAAACAAATACAACAACAACAACAGGAATAGACTCAGTAGAAATATAAGGATACATAAAAAATAGTATAAACAGATAAAGAGGCAAAAAAAAAATCTTACCCACCACCAATATATGCCATAAACTTACAGTTTACTGTTTTCATAGTGCAGACAGAGATGTATAAAGTAAGCTATGCAGCGAGTTATGTAACTAACAATGACATACTGCACAAAAATAATGTTTTACCCATTTAGCAAGTTAGGATAGGGTTTTGTTGTTCAGCTGTCTGTCGCCTCACAGCAAGAGGTTCTCCAGTTCGATTCTCAGCTGGTGTGCCTTCTGTGCGGAGTTTGCATGTTCTACCTGCACTTGCGTGGGTTTCCTCTGGGTACTCTGGTTTCCTCCCACATTCTAGAAACATGCGTCTGGAGCATTTCTCCCCGGGCCACCACTAAAAACAGGCTTTGTGGAACTAGTCATACTTTCCCGGTCAATAAATGTTAAATAAATAAATAAATAAGAAACTGTTATGGAATCTGAATGTCCTACATCTAATGCTTCTGTAGCACTTTCTTGTTGGCAGGAACTGAACAGTCCATAAGCCAGATGATGTATATATCCCACAATTGTTTTTAGATTCTACCATAGCATCTGTTTGAATATATGTCCTGTAGGGATTGAAGATTGGAGCCGATGATTTTTGTGTCCTTTTTAATGATCTTATCCATTATTAGACTGTTCTGCTTCACAGCTCAGATTTTGTTGGACAAACATTTGTATTTTCTCCTTAGCATGTCTTTCATCTAAAATTATTTTGTTCCTCCAAGAAAGAATACCTTGAAGACAGCTGGGTACAGCAGTTTGAATCTCACACTTGCATCTCAACATTCCCTGAATAGTGGAATGAATTTATACATCTTCTGCCTGGTGTACAATGAGTAGTCATTTTCCACAAACACTCTGCTGTCTCCCACTTTTAGTATTTTGTTCTTCTGCCACAGTTTTGTCAAAATCAACTCCTTATGCTGGTAGGATTGCATCCTTACTACTAAAGGTCTAGGTTGCCTTCTCATAGCCAGGTTTGGAGCATACACATGATGTGCCCTTTCAACTAACAACTCACACTGTGGAATACCAGTCCAGTTGCTTATTTGTGCTTTTATAAAATTAATGCAGTCTGTTCCTTCCAGCTTCTCTGGTATAGCTGAAAATCTCAGATTTTCTCTATGTGTTCTGTCCTCTAATTATTATTTTTGAGGCATCTCTTCCTGAGCAGTCTCATATTCAGCCAACCTTTTCTTCCTTTCAACCTCCGAGCTTTGCAGCTTTATCACCTCATCTGAATACTTGTTTAAACCTTCTTCCATTTTTTCCAGCCTTTTGTTGTTTGTTTTTATATACTCCATCAGTTTCATTTACTTTAACCAGGTCTGTCTGCAGTTGTCTTGTATCTTCCTGTAGGTTACTGGAAGTTATGTCTAGAGGATCCATTGCTTTTTGCTGAACAGCTGCAGAACTTTCCCCAGTCAGTGTTTCTTCCCCACTTTATGTAGCTGAGTTTTTTCCCAAGTGCTCCATATTTCTTTTTTCCTGACATCTAGGCAGTGCAGTTACTAGCCAGTTACTGAAATTTACCCATAAACACAAAAGTCTGCTGGCCTTCTCTGTTGAGTTTCTGTTTTCACACTTGGAAAGCTAGAGTTAAGCTGTTACTCAATTTGCAGCCATTTTGGTAGTCTATTGATTGCATTGTTATTACCAAAACAGATAGCAGTGGTAAAATGTGCCTCACATAAAAATTATGATTTATACATTTCAAAAGGCAACTGTTTTTTGCAGATATGGTGGCTAGACAAGCTGCATTGTTTTATCCGTTTCTTTCATGTTTGCAGCAACTTTGTAAATGTAATACACCTATTTCTATACAGAAATTATCTTTCCAAGAGTAAGCTGATGACTCTGAAAGGGGGAAGTGGATCTGTGATGGATGCAGCCATTCTCCCGACCTCTAATGCAGCAGTCAAGATGGGCAGCTGTTAGCCCAACACAATTTTCTAACTCAAAAGTCACTCAGCATTTTGTAAACAACTATATCATTTGTTTAAAGTACAATATGTCAGACTGGTACCCACACAGTCTTTGAAAAAGCATTGGGCACCATTTTGTTGACTTCAGTGGGACTTTATTCAGTTCAGACAATCACAAAAGTTTAAATATGTCTTAATGATTGCTCGTGTTTTGGGGAGATGTTTAGAATCTTATCCATGTGCCAAGAATGATGCAACTACAGTAGCTACAAAACTACTTTTAAAATCAATACTCAGATTTGTCGTATCTTGTTGCATACAGTCAGACAGGCAATGCATTTTACAAGTCAAGTGATTCAACAAATCAGTCTGACATTCAACGTAAAAATGCAATACCATTGCACATACAGACCACAGGCTTCAGGGACTGTAGAACAGATGAATCAGACTGTGAAGATAAAACCTGCAAAGTTATGTGAGGAAACTAGTCTTAAGTGGCCAAAGGCTTTACCCCCTGTTCTACTTAGTGCAAGAACTGCAGTTAGTACTACTAGGAAGTTTTCCCCTCTTCAGATTCTTATGGGAATACCCATCAGAATGCCTGCCACACCCCTATCCAGAAATCTGGAGTTACAAAATACTGAAGAATCTGTTTTTCCTTATTGCAAGTCACTCCATTCTGTCTTACAGCATCACCATAAGGAAGTTTTGGAGGCTCAGAAGCAGCCTGCAGTCAATAACCACCCATGATTTGCAATCATACGACAAAGTTTTTATCAGATCCTTTTCCCAAAGAACAGTCTTGTCTCCATGATGGAAGGGATCATACTTGGTTTTTCTCACCACCACTGTCATTAGATGTGAGGGAATACCCTCTTGGATCCATGTGTCACAAAGCAAGAAGGCCCTCCCTCTTGAATGCAGACAAGATAACAGCAACGTCACTTCTTGTGAGACTGGAGATCCAACTGCAAATTGTTTCAGAAGGAAGAAAAAAAACAGGTAAATCATTGTATCTATAGATAAAGTTTAGAGACTTTTTAGCAACACCATCGTAGTTGGGTTCAGAAGTCAAAACTAGTGATTCATCAACATCATCCTCGTCAAAGATAAAACTCAGTGATTCTTCTTCAACTTCAATGTTATTTTCATTAACCTCAAAATAGGAAGTGAAGATTAATGAGTCAGCAACAGCATGTTTTATGGACAATGATGACAAGTCAACCCAAGAACCAGACAATGAATCAAGTAACTGAGTACCACTTGTGGAGACACAAATATCAGAAACTTCAAAATGAAGTGTGTTTGGAAACTGATGTTCTATGAACTACAGAAGAACCATTCATCATCTGTGATTGCAGTTTTTCGAAAAAAAAAACCAATAGCTCCAACCTACTCTACATTAATATGCACTCATTATTTTAACAGTTGTGATTTTAATTATCATCCTGCAGTATTTCTTTTTGTGATCTGGAGCCATTGGAACTGTAAGTATTGAAAACATTTTAATCAGACATAAGCACTTTACAAAAATTAGAGACAGCTGTTTAGTCAGAATTGAGCAAATAACCCTAATACCTTTTCTGCTGCCATATATGCCTATGCAAAAACTTTGAATATTGTGACTTAGATGTGTATACATATGCCTACTGCACACAATGCCAGTATTCCACTGATCCCCAGGGTCACATTTTGTACTATATTCTTAACAAGAAACCAGAAATCAAACATAATTCTACCCCTTATTCAGTAAGTCTACTTTAGTCATCAATGACTGTTATGGGACATTCATGTTATATTAAAAATTGAACACTTTTCATCAGATGGAGTACTTGCAATTTTGCTCAAAAAATATACGATGGGGATGGATTGGGTATTGCAGCGTTACATGAATTTTATTATGTTTGTGGAGATCAAGCACATCACTGGTTACCAATTGACTGGTTAAGTTGCTGTTATATAGGCTGTGTCATTCCAGCTATAGGACACACAGACTTTAATTAGAGAAAGAATTTGTACTGCTTCTTACAAGAGGAATAGAAAGGAAATTAAGAATCCAGATGGAAAAAATAGACACTTCTTGGCTATATAATTATGCTTTAGAAAAGACTCCATTTAAAGGATTAGCACACATGAATCTGGGTGACGGTGTTATTTTGCAGCAGAAATTATCCCTGCTTATTAGCCAGTAAAGTTGATATGGGGATTGTGAAAGTTATCTACAACATTAAAAATATTAAGCAGTTCTACTTTTGAATGAATACACCACATTACAATTGAAATGACTTTCATGTTCACTGTGGTGCTGATGAGCAGAATGGTACTCAACTTTACCCATGTTTTTAAAGGGAGCACATGCACACTCATCAAGATGGAGTGCTGCTCATTTATTACAGACAAAGCAGGTGCCATTCATAGTCATCTTGACATCATACAGAAGGTCACTGAACTGTGTCATGATAAAGAAGCAGACAGTTCTCAGTGGGCTTGGTTAACCAACTTGTTCTATGGTTGGGGAGGAGGTATTTTAAACCTTTTCATGTTGACTACAATTACTATTCTTGTAGGAATCATTTTATTCATGTGCAAGATGTTGATTATGAAACTTTTAGAATCCAGAAAAAGTGTCAAATTTCAAAATGTTCATATTAAAACTATTGCCACTGATCACAACAGTTAGGGGTTACAGTGAAGAAAATAATGAAGACAAAAATATTGAAAGATTTTAGTAGGCTGTATGACAATGATTTTGAGGGGGAATGTGTCACTGGAAGTTATTCAAGATGTCTTTTTATTCCATCAAAACACAAACATGTTTTTATTGTCAAAACTGTTTCTAAAGCAATTGTATAAACATCATGTAACCAAGGACAGAAAGAAGCTGCGTGTGATGAGTGTTTGATAGCAAGTGAACAACTGTTTACCCATTTGAGAAATTGCTGTTGTTGCACAGTCATAAAGAAGTATATGACTTCAGTGATGTCTGAAGTTATTTTTTGGTACCATAACAGTGGAAAGCATTACTGTTGTACAGATTAACAAATAATGCAAAACAATACTAAATTATACTTCATTTGGAGTAAAGTGTCAACTGTTAGATAATCAATTAAGAGAATTAAAAAATACTCTTAATTTGGTTAATCAACAAGGTAAGCCAAGGTAAACAGATGAATATATATTTGTCAAACATACACATAATTACATAGCAAACGGAGGGTGCAAGACAAAAGACATTCTGAATAACTGGTTGACAACAACTCATAAGAAGCAGGTACAATTGTTAATGAAACTCCTCCAGACTGTAAGCAATTCCTAGACACAGCAGAGATTTGGCTGGTCCCGATGGGGTGAACTGTGAGACTAAAACCACATGCAATGCACTGGTACTGCAGTTGGCAGTGTAGTGATCTACCTTCCCTGTTAATATTTGCACAGCAACCAGAGCAGAGTAACATATTAGGACTGTAGGAGGAGAAAAAAAGAAAAAAAAAACTCCTTTGCAAAGTGGAAAAATCTACCAACAACTGACCAACTTGTGGTGCAGACAAATCTGCTACTACAACTATACTTGCCCCCCCCCCCCCACACACACACACACAGTAATACTGGTGAGCTCTAGCCAATGGCAGACCACACAGTTCAAGCTCCCTCATTATCATATCATTGGTAATGTTCTCAGCTCCACCATCACACCCAATGACTGTGAAATATTTACAAATTACAGCCAGGCATGAAAGTGGAGTGGTACTTTTATACCTTACTACACTGCTTAATTCTGCTGTACTGTCTTGCAATGGCAAGTGCATAACATAATGTAGCACATTTTTGGCTGCAGACTGGATCAAGCATAAATTAGACACAGAAGCATTTAGTACACTACTGTGTACTAATATATTCTTGTGTGCAATTCATAAAGAAAAGGGGTGTTTTGTACATTGACATTAAGGATCTTGATCCATGTTTATGAATCATGATCCCAGAGCTGCAAACTAAACACTGTGCACAGAGTGCCCGTATGCCTTTGTCACTATGCGTACAAGTACCAGGGTATGTCAATAAAGGGTTATCTGACCCCCTTTAGACTTACTATCAGAGTTAGAAAGCAGTGCTCTGTGTACCCCACATTATCTGTTTCAGCACTGATTCTTTTATTCACATTCTTTTTTTTTAAGCTAGCAGAAATATTGGAGGGAATTTAAATGGACATGGTAAACATACTGCAATTAGTTATGCAGATGCATTGAAATAAATACACTGTGTTATACTGAGGACTTCCTGGAATTCCTTTCTGTTTTCTAGCAGGTTGAAATAACTGTTGTACAGAAAATCAATCAAAAGAAATCATTCTGTTTAATTCTCAAATGCATTTAGGGGAAAAGGTATAATGACGTAGGACTTATGATCCAAAAAATCATACTACAGTTACACTAAATTACAATGATATCTATAAAAATCAGAAATATAGTTTACTAATGGGCTTCGTTAATTTGTTAAAATCAGAGTCTCTTTCTCTCTCTCTCTCTCTCTCTCTCTCTCTGATTCTAGTCCTTCCTTTCCTAAACTGGCTACAGAGTATAAGAAGATTGTTTATACAATTTTCTGGGAAGGAGGAATTCCTTGAAGACTACTATTGAGACTTGCTTATAAGCAGAGTCATACTTTTACAGATCCTGAGACATACTGTAGATGTGTTCAAACAATTAACAAAAATATAATATGATGCTAGTAAGTCTTTTAGTGGATTAAAACCACATTGCTGGAACCTATGGAGAGTCTCCATGAATAGGTAGTGTGGTGTCAAATCTCAAGTAATAATGCAATTCAGAGTGAAATAGTTCAGAGTTATCACTTTTTTATTTTCTTGCTATTAAATAAATGCATATGGTCAAATTATCCAGTCAATATGACATTCAGGTTTAACAATCCAATGTCCATCAACACTGTATTCTGTGGAGATAACGTATGACAATAAATAAATACATATAAATGATATTAACCCATGTTTAAATATCATATAGCTATACATTTAGCTTCAGAAGATCATTGATAACATTATGCTCCATTACAATACCCCACTATTAGTCATCTCTGCTTGTCTAACTAGTGAGAGACCATCACAGCTGTCCTGATTACATACATTTAAACCCACAAAGGAACGTGCACCATTAACTACTTTTCTAACTATATGTTAAGATGTACCTAATTTAAAATATAATGATTAATGTTGCCTGGTGTCCCAGCTGCTGACACAGTTATAAAAGTAAAGTGAAAAGAAGAAAAATAATTAAAACTCACTGAATTAAATTACCCTGCTATTTTACTCTGTACAATTATTATCCAAGTTAAAAGTTCAAGATTTTGTAATACATGTTTAAACGTTCCTCACTTTATTTCTTACTGTTTGAAAAACTTGTACTCAGAATCCCCAACCTTAATTCCTTCTGCAGAGCTCAGTGTTATAGAAAGGGTAGGAGGAGCACATAATAAAATCCATTTAAGACATACACTTTGCATAAAGTTTATTGCAAATGTGTCCAAAAAAAGACAGTTAAATGGCAAATGGTTTATTTAAACACCATACACAATGGCGGGAGGCTGGCATAATGGCTAAGGTATTTCCCTTACAGACACAAGGTGCAGAGTTTAGGTCTCATGTGGGGTAACTGGCTAGGCTTAATATAGCCCACAAGAGCAGTTAGCCTAGTACTAATCTATGAAACTATGGTGCGGGTTCTAATTAATTTGAGGATCAACCAGTGACAAAAAAGGATGCAGCATAACAAGTCACACAGTTGGCATAATGGTTAAGGTCTTCAATCTCATGCCCAAGGTTCAATCCTGACTTCTGTCCAATGTCTATATGGAGTTTGTATGTTCTCCCTGTGCCTCTGTGGGGTTCCTCCCACCTCTCAAAAACATGATGAGTGTTTCCATCTCAAACTCACCCCAAAACAGAGTTGTGAGCAACAGACTTTAGATGATGCCTTACATGGGGAAGAGATGTATAGATGAACCGCTTTGGGCATCTATTGTAGTGTACAGTATCCTCAAGACAGGAGAACATGGATCACAGACTGAATGCCGTGGCAAGGCTAGCCACTCGATAGTGTAAAAATATGGCTGTAGGTGATTCCATAATGTTAACTGATATTGCCAAGTGGGCATGGGTATTTGCCGGTGATAAGTGGGTTGAGGACTCAGCCTACTCTGACCTATGTCAGGAACCCTTGCTAACAGTAGGAAGAGTTATGTGCTCCTATTGACCAACGTGTGCCTTCCATAAAGCCCAGGAGCCCTGAGTCAATAAGCCGGTGACCATTTGCCCAGTTTGGGTTACCTAGGATAGCTCTGTTGTGTGAAAGCTGGATGTAACACCAATCAACCTGCTAAACATGAACTAAGAATTGCTACACTCAATGTAGGTTCAATGACAGGATGCAGCTTGTAAGTGGATGACATGATGGTAAGGAGGAGGCACTGCAAACTTTGTATCCAAGAGACAAGGTGGAAGGGGAGTGCAGCAAAGCCACTCTACTACTCAGGAAGAAAACAGGCTACAAATGGTGTGGGAATTGTGAGGGAGAGGCTTCAGGGATGTCATCAGCATTAGTGACACACTCATGGCAATCAGACTCCAGTGTAATAATAGGGCAGTATTCATAATCTCAGCCTATGCCCCACAGCAGGGTTGTGATAATAAGGAAAAGAGTGCATTCAGACAGCAGCTGCATGACCTACTACATAAAGAAGGACAATATGAATTGGTGTGGATAATAGGTGACCTGAACGTACACATCAGGACAGACAGAACAGAATATGAGGACTGCCTGGGGCCACGTGGATGGGGCAACAGGAATAAAGGAGAGGCCATTCTAGACTTCTGTCTGGCAAATGTAATGATGGTGGCCAACACATGGTTCAGCAAAAGAGACAAGTCACAAGATCACACACAAGAGTGGCCAACATGCAACTCAGGTAGACTTCCTCTTTGTAAGGAAAGGGGGGGGTAGAATCAGCAATTGCAAAGTCATCTCCAGTGAAACAGTCGGCTCACAGCATAAACCACTGGTTGCCACAATCAGGTGTAAGTAGTGGTCAGAGAAGGCTCTAAGGGCAACAGAGACCAGGCTGAATATCTGGAAGGTGACTGGAGAGAAACCACAACAGTTCAAGACATTACTCAGAGTTTTAGCACCTCAAGGAGAAGATTAAGAAATGGGTGGAGCTGAGGAAGAATGGCAGCACCCCAAAACAGCATGTGTGAGGACTATAAAACATATATGAGCCTAACCAGGTACATAAGGAAAGCTGGTGGTGGAGTGCAGAAGTCCAGGAAGTCATCAAAAGAAAGAAGGAGTGTAGGAGAAAGGGGGAGACAGAATAGACTGACCAGGCTAGGAAGGAATACTGTTTGGAAAACAAAGAGGCTAACAGATGTGTTGAAACAGCAAAGAACAAGGCATCAGAGCCTGTCGACTAACTTCTGGAAAGTGACTCAGTCGATGGCAAAAAGAAACCCTATCAGGTTGCAAGACAAAGACAGAGAGATAAAGAAGATAGTCAGCCACCCTTAATAAAGAATGCCAGCAGCAATCTGCTCACCAGTCCACAGGACATCAAAGGCAGATGGAAGAAATAATTCCACTGTCTTCTGAATGAAGAACACCCCACAGAAGCTGTACTGCCCCACAGAAGCTGTACTGTCCCAGACACAGCCATGATGAAAGTAGAGGAGAGGCCCACCACAGAAGGAGTAAGAACAGCACTAAGGAAAATAAAATCAGGGAAAGCAGCAGGATCAGATGTGGTCACAACAGATATGATACGTTGGCTGAGATAAGGGAGAAATGGCTCCTGATGGTACATATAGCAGTACAGAGAGAAAGGCGTATCCCAGTTGACTGGAAAATAAGCATACTAGCACCAGTATTCAAGAACAAAAGGGACATTCACAACTGTGGGTAGCATAGAGGCATCAAACTCCTATAACATTGCATGAAAGTTTGGGAGAGGCTGATTGACACATGCATATGCAAAGTAGTAGAAAGTAAGATGGGAGATGAGTAGTTTGGATTGAGATCAGGATGCAGCACAATTGACCTAATGTTTGCATTGAGACAGATAGTTGAGAAGAAGAAACTAGAGATGATGAAAGAGTTCAACTGGGCATCCCTAGACTGAAGAAAGCATATGACAAGGTCCCAAGAAAGCTGACTTGGGGAGTCCCTGCAGTGGTTCAAAGTCAAAAAAACATTGGTAGGATCACTGCAAGATATGCACAAGGACCCAGTGACTCAAGTGCAACCAATGTTCAGTCTCACAGAAAGGTTCCCAGTGGGAATTGGGTTGTATCATGGTTCAGCTCTGAGCCCACTGCAGTTCGTACTGGTGACGGACCACACTAGCAAATAGGTTAGAGGGGACAGATCAACAAAGTTGCTGTATGCAGACAATGTGGCACTACAGCCAGACTCTGTGCAAGAACTGTAGCAATGGGTAGGGGAATGGAATACAAATCTGAAGGCACATAAGAGGAAATGGAGTACCGATAACACAGTTGTAATGGCAGCAACCTGTCTTATCTGTACCCAGACAAGACAGTTGTTGTGGCAGCAAATGAGGAAATCAATAAACGCTGCAAACTGAGATAGAAGGAAAAATAGTGGAACAGGTTAACAGCTTCAATTATCTGGGAGAGGTGGTTGAGGAGAACAGAAGTCTGAATGAGGAGGTCAAGGCTACAATCAGAAGGGCTGCAGCCAACAGGGACAGAGTGTCAGGTGTACTGTATGACAGAAAAATGTCAAAGAAGCTGAAAAGTAAGGTGTATAAAACAGTGATGCGACCAGTACTCCTGTATGGTACAAAAACTTGGGCAGTAAAGGTACAGAGGTTGAGGAAGCTAGAGGTGATGGAGATTAGGTGCCTAAGACAGGTAGAAGAATGCATACTGTGGGACAGACAAAAATATGAAGACATCTGAGCAGAAGCCAAAGTAGCTCCAGTTGCAAAAAAAGTCAAAGAGAACAGATTACAGTGGTTTGGGCACATGTGGTAAAAAGCAGAAGACAATCTTATGAAGAAGATTTGGGACAGACAGGAAGAAGGCAGGAGAAAATGAGGGCAACTAGCAAAGGCGTAGATGGACTGTGTGAGAGAAGACCTGTGACAGTCAGGCATAAGCGTCAAAGAAGGTTGAAGAATGGCACTGGATAGAGAGTGTGAGATGGTGATGGTTGACATGGCACCTTGACCCCATGTCGAAAATGGGAAAAAGGGGGTTGATGATCATGATGATGAAATCTCTCAGATCAATAGCTCTACTATATTAAGAATCAAAGTTTCTCCTGCAAATAATTTAACTTAAATATTTTCAAATATATCTTCTTCATAACCATTCATATTTTCATAATACTCTTACAACAGAATTTCAAACTTTCATTATCCATTCATATTATCCATCTTCATTAAATTTGTCAATTAATTCAACAAATATCTTTGAGGCAGAGTAAGATAAGTAATCAGAATTATCAGGATTTTGAAGATGTTACTCATAAATTTCTGTTTTCCATTTCATTATAAGGGCTATCAATAGCATTGGTCTTCCCCTTGCTAAAATTTACACTCCCCCCTTAACGTCAAACCAATACACCAGCTTGTTAAGATGTTACTTAATCAAGATTTGAAACTGAATTATTCTGTATCAGTTTAGACTGATATTATACATTATAACAAGGTTATCCAAAGATTGACAATGGCTACATCTGATACATTTTACAATTCTAGAATTAAGCTTCCTGACTTAATAAATATTTACCTGGGCTCCTACAAAAAGTTAAAATTGAGAATGCTTTATAATGAGTGGGACCAGCAAAGCGGAAGAGAAGATTATGGCATAGAGGATGATGGTCTGCCATTATTTCTAAAGACCTAAGTTTAAAATGGAAGAAACATTTTTGGATTTGAAGAAATGTATTTCAGATCAGGATATTTCTTTTCAGTACAAAATATTAGCTAGTCAGTATTTACTATTCAGATTATATTTAATATGGCTTATATTTACACATCAATCTGTTGACATTATGGGAAATTTAATGCAAATATTATTCACTGTTTTTGGGGCTGTTACTAGATTCAGGTCTGGCTGAAGAGAACAAGTTTTTTTTTTCTTTTTAATTTTAGAACATATATTACAAATTAGATTTATCTGATCATCTGGAGAATTTAAAAGACTTGACAGATTGTCAGCAACATGAATCCTACCTTGCCACACAGCTATGAAAAGATTTCCGCTTGCCAAATGGAACTCAAACTCTCTACTACCTTTTCCTGAGCAAGACCTATGGAATCCTTTTTGCAGATCATTATTTGTACAAAATGCGAACTGTGGTGGTGGTGCTGCAGTAGTGTTGTTGCCTCACAGTAAGACGTTGTCCTGTTCGATTCTCAGCTAGAGCGTCTTCTGTGTGGAGACATGTGTGAATGGGCGTACCTTCGTTGAAGGTTGTGCGTCAGGGCCAGCAACTCGGCACGTAAAAAAATCTACTGCCAATCATTAGCAGACCAGAGTTCCGCTGTGGCGACCCCTAACCGGGAAAAGCCGAAAGACACAACATTATTTGTACAAAATGCATTCAAATAGCATTTAGTTTTCTGTTTTACAATTGGTTTATGGTGTTTATAATGTTCTTCTATTTTGAAACTGGACTACGAATCACAGACTAGCACTAGCACTGTGTGCCTACACAGTGCTAATGTCTGAAGAAGTCACTGTACAAAGACCCAGAGAGTTAATTAGAAATGGGGCAGGCAAAGGCTAGCACCTACATGCTAAACAATAGACCACATAACTGTAATGTTACTGTCAAGATTAGTATTATGCTATGATACAACAGGAAGAGAATTACAACAGTATGCATGGACAATGTGATGGATATGGCAGACTAACATGCCTGAGTAAGCAAGTGCCTATGCACATCATACAGCAACATAAAGCTGCGGCTATATGACTAATCACCACAAGAAGAGCAAGAAAGTGAAGCACATGGTCAACGGATAGACTAATGCAGGTGTGTAGGTGTGGACAGCAAAGAGCCAATCCTGCTCATCATGCAAACAAGGAAGAAATGGAGTAGAAAGGAAAGTAGAAAAGGGACACTGTGAGCAGAGATGAACATATCAGAATAAGTGTAGGTGTGGACAGCAAAGAGCCAATCCTGCTCATCATGCAAACAAGGAAGAAATGGAGTAGAAAGGAAAGTAGAAAAGGGACACTGTGAGCAGAGATGAACATATCAGAATAATAATGCATAAACAGTGAGGTAAGGATTTCTTTATATTCCTTTTATAATTGTAGTAAAAGAAAGGTAGATGGAGAAGGTATTGAGGGATTGTTGTGGGTGGAAGAGTGGAAGAAGAACAGACAGTAGGGGTAGTCAGACAAACACGGAAGGCAGACAAACACGGAAGGCAGACTATGTGGTAAACACAAAAAAAGGTGAGGATTACAATGGATGGGCACATATAGACAGAAGGTTGGTGATGGGGAGGATTGGAAAATGAACAAGGAATGAAAAATGACCTATGGAAGCAGGGAAGACACCATTGAGGGGATATAGTGGGCTCTGGCCATGGCTGGCCTCCAGGTGAATCCAAAGTGCAGCACACTTGGGCATTGATCACCTTTCTGGCAGATGTTATGAACCAGTTGCTCCTCTGGAGGCCTGATGGGCAAGGCCTGTCAGTCATATGACTCAGTCATGTCAGAACATTCTCTACAATGCCAAGGTGAACATTCAGTTTCCTCTGCACCTTGGTAGTGACAAGCCTTTGCACTTGGACATGGATAGCACCAGTGACCTCTCTGAGTCAGCTGCAACAGGGGATCACTACCCCCCCACCTGACAAGCAGACCTGGGAGGCACTAGCAACCCAGTACCAGATGCAGCAGCTAGTCCAGGTGAGTGCAGCCACTTCTTTACCTATTCCATAAATGGACCTGCAGAAGGATAACATAATACAAATGAATTATCAGATGTTACTACCAAGTAAACAGTCATATAACATGGAATAAACATTACTCCACATCCTATCGATGTCTTCCATAGAAACTACTTCATAAACATCAGTATCACACAACCCCTGCTTTCACGGGTTCAACAGCTGAAGGTTACAGCAAACAGGATATCATATGGCTGACATCAGCAGGACAACTGTAACTGATAGCAGCATGTAAGAAGCACAGTCTGATGACACAGTTGCACTGCCTGCAACCTATTAGGGGAGGGGGTCACAAGCATCCACCATTACATTGGCCTCTGTAGAGACATTGTCTAAGCACATGATCTCACCACAGCATAAAAATGTCCTCTACTGGACAGTCCCACACTGCTTCAACCTATGTCTCAATCCCACTGAGCACCTGCATAAGGCATTATCACGACTACAGCTGCATCCCTGATACGGCTACAACATTCAGAATTGACCAGCAGATGTGCAGTTCAGTAATTCACTCACAGATGTTTGCTACACACAGCATTATGCAAATGGTGATTGTGCTCAATGACTTGCAGGTGGACATCCACTAACTGCAGATGACACAAGACATACTGGCAGGGAACAAACAGTGCTGATAAATGTCTCCATAGATGCATCCATTAGACACATTACAACCAATATCAAGTCTTCCTCCATGCAGCATTCAGTCTACAGCCATGCAGGGCTCCAGATATGGAGTGGAGAGGCACAGGCTGTCTCATGTCAGACTACACAGATCACTGGTGAGATGGCATCAGTGTTGCTTGTGAGCACATCGTCTGACAGACCTGGCCAGAGCCATTGCCAGGACACAGAATACATCACTACTCAGACTTACAACATGAAACATCCCATCAGAGTGCATGTATATGACAGGATTGAGCCCAAACACTGGAAGCTAACAGAGTGGCCACCACTATTGGAGGATGAGATCCCTGATGTCACACAACATCCCACAGTACATATCTAACATATTCACTTCCGATGAATTTACCTCTCAGTGCAGTGTAGCAGTGTCTTGTCACTGTGTTCATCCCCCAGTATATGCAAGTGATCATGACTATGACCTGCACAATACCACACCTAAGTGCATATGGTGATATCTGATGCACAGACTGGTCATTCCATGCACTCCACAGTACACTCTGGGTTGCTATACTGCATACATCTTGTTTCTCTGTATCGTTTCTGACATCGTCCATAGCTTTGAACCATAGGTTGCCTCTCTGCCAGTGCTGCAGTTGATTGTGCCCACACATTAGCAGAGGAAGAAAAGAGCTGGGGATCACAGATATAATTCTGTAGAGGTTAGGTGGGTATATATGCAGGGTATATGCACCTATTCCCCCCACAATGGCAACTGATGGGGGCATGGGTATAGCAGGGCCTGTACTGCTAGCCTAGCAGTGTGTGGATGCTTCTATATACATGCACACACATGGATGATTCTGCCTTGACTCTCCACTCTGTCCTTCTACTGCTGCTAAAACTTATATGGCATGTTCTGCTATGATGCATACCTACTGCTTCATGTCTAAGGACACTGGCAGAGGAAGAAAAGACCCGTGGATCACAGGTATCATTCTGCAGAGCTTAGGTGGGTCTTTATATGCTCCTCTTCCCACTGCAGTGGCAGTTGATGGGTGCATGGGTATAGCAGGACCTGTACTGCTAGTCTAGTGTTGTATGGATGCTTCTATAGAGACACACACACACACACACATGCAGACAGAATTCAGATACAACACTATGTACTGCTTGGCAGACTGGAGTGTTCACCATCTGCCCTTCTTCTGTTATTGCATAATATACCACCTAACCTCTACTAACTGAGAGCTGCTCAAAGACTCAGCAGGGTCCCTTCCCACTCCAGATTAGTCAAGCTAACCTTGGTAGTTTAGTCCCATCTCCCCAGCCTCCTTTCCCCACTGCCTGGATTCACTAAACGCATCAGATTACCAGAGTGATATGTGGGCTTCCATCCTTCTGCACCATAGCAACAGCTTTCTGAAGTTGTTTTTCTGCTCTAGTTCTGATTATTCCACAGTTAGTAATAGTCTTCTCATCTCTCATATAATATCATTATAAGTTCATTGTTTGCCAATCCTGCAAGGATAATCTCTTACTCGGTCTGTACTAAAGTCTAGCAGTCTTTTAATAAACTAAAAGGGAATACCAATGTGAAGTTAACAAAAATATATAGACTGTGTGTTGTTGTGTCTGTCTTACTGCTGCCTTGAATTTATCCACATTATGTTCCTGTATGCTAGTGTATTTATTTGACTATTCTTACATTAGCATTACCAGTTAATCTTATCCAGGGTGTTGCATAAATGAAATTGCTGTTAGCCAACTTTACTGGTGTATAGGGATGAAGCCCTGACTCCAACCCATGCAAAACAAGATCATTTAGAAGCTTAGCCATCTGCAGGAGTCAGTGTGTTGGTAGATGGAAAAGTGATTAAGCTTTACCTAATCCCCTGTCTCAGGAGGGATGGGGGGGCGGGTTCTTATGAGGAGAGTGGGTCATTTCAAAATCTCCATTGGAAACACAACACAGAACAGCAAGATGGGCTAGATATGGACTGAAGTTTGAGGGCCTTAGGGCTCAGATCATGCTCCTAGAAAATGCCTCATAGCATGCATTTATTTACAAAAAGAGACATCAGCACAATGGCAGGTAAGGATTTAACACAACAGTGTGCCACCTCCAACATGCAATATCTACAGTTTTTAGACTGTCATTCTTTTGCACCTAGCATCCTTGCTATACAAACTAAATGACGCACCAGTGTAAGTTTTGTGACCCTGAAGTTAATGGTTAAGATATTTGCCTTACAGACACAAGGTGCACGGTTTGAGTCTCACATGGGTTAGTTGGCTAGGCTTAAAATGGCCCATAAGGGCAGTTAGCATACTACTAATCTATGAACCTATGAATCTAAGTCTGGTGGTGTTAAACTGGAGATGGGGGCTGTGGTATCTAGAAGAGAAGAGGCTTGAAGAGGAAGGCACAGTACTGTGGGAAGCATTAGCTCAACCTGTGAAGCAAGGAGTCTATGGGAGAAAAATATTGTACCCTAAAGTAACTATTTCCTTTTTTATCATATTTGCTGTCTATTAAGTTAAGTAAGGTAATAGTCTCAAGTAATTTCTATCATTCTATACTGTATG
This sequence comes from Protopterus annectens, assembly GCF_019279795.1. Taxonomy (NCBI): domain Eukaryota; kingdom Metazoa; phylum Chordata; order Ceratodontiformes; family Protopteridae; genus Protopterus; species Protopterus annectens. Next base: position 1,589,348,538 of record NC_056744.1, read on the forward strand.
GATATATCTGTCCTGGGTCATCTGATTCAAAGCTAAAAATGGCTCTTGTCCAAGCAAGCAAATAAATAAATACTAACAGGTAAGCAAAAAAAAGCCAGATAAGGAAAGCCTGTCTCATACTAGAGCTATGATAATCCAGTATTCTAGGTAATAAGAAATGTTTGATCCCAGAAAGGAAATTTTTTTCCATCTAGATCATTTTGGCCTTGGTAGATCTGATGTCCACAAGCAGTACTGGGACCTGATGTGGCAGAGAATGATGCAAAATATGACTGATGTGGGCAGCCATAAAAGGTTTCTGCAACAGGTTTGAAAAAGGCTTACTAATGCAATACTCTAAGCAAAGGAAAAGGCATGGGATGTCGAGACCATTAGGTCCACCACAGGAGGTGGACCACCAACACTAAGCCATCTCATACAGGATGAGAAATTATTGGTGTTGCTCACTGGCCAAGGGAGTGGCCTCATAGCTAGGGGTGAAATGGATGTGGAAGCTAGGGTGGCATCAGTCACCCATATGCCAGTTTGGGATGTCCCAAGTTAGTAAGGTCTATTACAATACAGTAAACATAAACACCACTGCACTTCAGGGATGGATTGACCAAGGCTCACCTGAATACCTTTCTTTCCAGGCACCTCTGGTCTGCAACTGCAATAACCAACAAGACAAGTTATGTTTATCGAAGTATGCAATAGCAGTACTGAACTGTGTAGCACTATGATTTCCAATGAGGTTTCAAATGGCAAATGTGCAGGTAGAAAATATGTGTGTGTTCCTGCTCTCCTAGGTTCTTCTAGTTCGGCACAACAGGACAACATACAGCTGATGTTAACAAGACACCTGTGGCTGACAACGATGGCTACATGTGATTGCACAGTCTGATGTCACAGCGGCACTGTCTCCTTGACTGCAGGGGTAGTAGTCACTCCATCCACTATAACAGACATCCCTTTGAAGATATAGGCTGAGCACACAGCCTCATTATAGCATGATGGACAGCTTCTACCTGATAGGTGGCTGTTGGCAATATCCATTTCCCCCAGCACACACAGCATCTGAAATGCAAACCATCTCTACAGGGAACAGACACATATGAGGCAAATTAGATACTGGTATGACTCCAGGACCACTGCCAGTATAGCTGTGACTGTGTAGGCCAATGATCCAGGTAAAATCAGCTACTACCAACAGCATAGGTGGTGTGTGTGTGTTGTGGATTCTGGGATGATGGGCAACAAATGCACCGTGACACAGAGTATACAATCCTACAGAGGATACTGGTGAGAAAATATTGACTCCATTGGTTTCTCCATGAGATATATTGCAACTGCCCTTAAATCAGCCTCAAGAGGCCATACCTTCCATCCTCAAGGAAGGGTCAGGATGCAGGGAGGCAAGACACAGACTACCCCAAATAAGACAGATGAAACTTTACAGCCTCACTGTCACAAAGGGGAATACAGAGTGCTACTCCCAGTTGAACACGTCATCCAGTTCATGGCCAGTGCATTGCTTTGGGTCATCATCTAGGAGGCTTCCTCAGGCTGCATGCACACATTCACATAGTCCTACCTCTACCCTGTCATCAATGCCAACCTCACTCACAGTCACTGATAATTTTGAGAACAACAGTGCTCATCAGGATCAGCACATGGTGTACACACCATCAGTGTGAATGCGCATAGTACCATGTTTCGAACCCTTCCCTGGACTGTGCCTATCATCATGTCAGTCTCTCAAAACCCTAACTCAGGTCATAATGTTGCAGTCATCTCTTACTGTGTTCCACCCCCAACCACATGTGCAAGTGGTGATGGCTGCACCCTTGCCCATCTTGTAACCTTGGTGGACATAGTTACGTCCAACATCTGAGTGGCCAGTCCATGCATTGTCCTGTATACCCTGCACATTCTGTATTGTGTAGTTCATGGCTCACAAGTGGACACCAAACGCTGCCTCTTTGTCAGTGCTGCAATGTATTACTCTCACATTTGCTTCATCTGTGTTATTGTTGCTGCATATTCTCCAACTGACTCTCTACCCTACCTCTCCTCTACATGCACAACAGGTATGGGAGGTCCTGCCACGATAATAACCTGATACTAGAGTTGTTTGTGCAACACCATGTTTTGCAGCACACCTTATACAACAAACGTCTTGGTACAAATTTCAGGACTGTAATTTGGTGTCTCTTCTGATATGTTTAGTCAACAGAAGTATATCTTGAGTAGGCAGAACATCCATTGCACTTAATTACATGTTTTTGCAAGTGAGGCATTATACGCCATGTCCTGCATGGTCTCTAGGTTACAGACTGGGGTCACCAACCATAGCTCTAGGACTTATTCAGCATTGTCTGAAACATACAATAAACATATTATATGTGGCATTTCCTCACTTCCATACAACCTGTGTGTACAGAGGTGTCTTTCTAGCTTGTGTGTGTGTATCTACCAACTTGATGATTGTGTAGGATACTCCTTTGCAAGAACGTTTAGTTTAGGTTGGATATGTGCCAGATGTGTGAATCATGGGACCTGCCTGGGTGGCACATGGACACATTATAAACAATGCCCTATCACAGACTACTTCACAGTTAAATAAGTACACAACTAAAATAAAAATAAAATAGAAAAACAACCAAAAGACTAGTAACCCAGTAGAATCCAGAAGTACTTTATTCACTCTCTGACGTCTCGACTGGAATACCTTCAAAGGAGAAATTCTCCTTTGAAGGCATTCCAGCCGAGAGGACAGAGAGTGAAAAGAGTGAATAAAGTACTTCTGGATTCTACTTCACAGTTAAAGCTTATCCTGTTGATGTATCACAGTCTGTCTGGACAGCTGGGACTTTGATGGCAAAGTTTGTGCAGTCAATGGCTCCCAGGACCTCAGAAAGTAGGCAACATTGTAAAACACCCACATGGTGGTGGTAATCTTCTCTGAAGTCCTAGGGAACCAGATATGCTTTTTCACACACTGCATCTTAATATTGAGGAACTGGCAGTGATATCCACAATTTTCCCAAGTATGTTACTCAAATGTCCCCGTACCTATGATGGTTAAAGCTGCACATTCCTTGGTATCCAGAGGAATAGCTATACTATTCACTCCACCTAGATTTTGCTTGTGGAAGACATCGTTCAAAAAGGTTTCATACAGTGTCTCTCTGTCCACACAAAAACAGTCCACAATCTACTAGTCATATACAGCTGGTTGTATGTCAGGTGCTGCCTGCACCTCTTCCACTGGTGCACATGATGGCAATTAGCACCATTGCAGGCACTGATGCTAAGGGCAGTTGTTAACACATACTAATGCTGAGCTATAGCTGCTGTTACTCTAAACATCCCTCCCCTCAAACACCAGGACTCTCAGCATAAACATAAAGGGTATATGCTGAGGTTTGGTGCACCTGTTTCATATGTTTCTGAATTGGTCTGACATATTAGGTCTTGTCATTTACATATACCATGTGATTCAACTGGATAACTTCTTTTTCCAATTTCTATCACTACTAGAGTTTACAAGTAACTTATATAAAATGTTTCTCACATGGAGTATGTTTGTCTAAGGATATATCTTATGTCCGCACTTACATTTTCTAAAGCTTTGCTGTACATACTGCTCTAACAAAACATAAAACTATTAATATCAACAACCGGTGAGAAAACATCAGAAGAAAAATCAAAACATAATACTGATGAGAAATATGAAAACTCAAATAGTAAATATTTGTTTATTATAATGTTGATGGGAAATAAAGTCAAAAATTTCAAACAGGAAAAATATATATTTTTTAAGATCGGAAAAAGCTAACAAGGCAAAACAACAATAACGTGTAGAGAAAAGTAATGAATAAGGCTATAAAAATTCCATAGTCTAGGAAGGACCAGGGAAGAACAATTAAAAAAAAATACTCTAAATGGGGGAAAAAACCCTGAAAGATCTGACCTGAATGTAGATCAGAATGTAAGGGCAATATAAACAAACAGAACAACAAAAGAAAATACTTATAAAGAATATTCAAAGTGAATAAACTATTAGGAAATGTAGCCTGAGGCTATTTTTGATGCTTGCAGGATGCAAGACAAAAGAGATCTGCAGAGTAAGATTTTTTTTGCAATGCATTATTGGTAAAACTGGACAGGCTCATAAACTAAGAAAATAAGAGATTCTGAGCAGGGGACTGTTGGCTGATGAGGACTCCTCCTCTCGGATATAGAGATATAAGAACAGCAAACATCATTAAAAAATAAAATCTCAACATCTAGAATAGAACAATACTTATGTGAATCACTATCAACCATGTTAAAAACATGTTAGTATAATCCCTGATTTATAGTGACAGGCTTTAGTGGTACCATTTCACATGGAGGGGGTCATATAAGACTAAACTGTTTTATAGCCATTAGCTAGACTAGCTAGACTGATATTCTAAGTAAAACCGTGGAAAGAGACATAACAGAACTAGGCCAATCTTCTTTTGTTAGATAAGAGCAGTATGGCTTTGTTAAAGGAAAGTTTTGCCTTTTGATTCCTTTGGTATCCTTTGTATATATAACAGTAGCTTCTGATGATGGACTAATATGGCATGCTATCTTGACTCTGATAAAGTTTTCAACAGTATACTGAATAAGGAAATAACTGACAGATTAAATGCATTGGTTGTCAGTTCATACATCCATCAGTGGGGAAAACACAGCTTTATTTTTAGTAATTTGACTAAACAAGTAAGCCCGCTAGACAGTGTCCCTTCACAAGAAAAGAAACAAGATGTAGCAAGCCAGGGTGGGCAGGTCAGCTATCCATCTTGAAGGGGGTTGCTAGTGGTGACACATAAGGTGTGCTGGATCCACTCTTCATACTATTTTTCAGATATAAAAATGGAAATGTACTCTGGATAACTAAATATACTGATGGCTGCAAAATGGGTAACATTATTACTTCAGCAAAAGATGTCAACATTCTCTAAAAGCAAGCTACAAAAAACATGGTATAGTAGTAATGGCTTTGTCTTTAATGTCAATAAATGCAGCATGATGCTAGAAAAAGTGATAAATTAAGACTACAAAATAAGCTGTTAAATCTTTAGAAATAACATTATAACTAAAGATAACAGACAAAAGTTTAGACTGACCAGTCTGTGTACCTCCTTAGGTCAAAAAGACATATTCTGCAGCCCATCTGATTCTAAATGGCGTGTCTAAATACTTTGCAGAAATTGCTGTACTGCTTTAAACTTAACTGATTTAGCCTATATTTGAATACAGTGCTACACTGTAAAACCAATGAACAAACCACCTGAAATAACCTGGAAAGATACAGTTCCTTACTGGAAAACTCAGATGTGGAAAAACAACTATTCAGAAAGTGTTCAGGCACTGTCCTTGTATTTTGCTTATTACAGTATACCTAGGGATGACCCATCCCCAGTCAATAATGCAGTGCCTGTCTGACCTGGTTGTTTTTAAAAGTGTGTGCCTGGAACTCAGTGCTGAGCGGTCTGACATTATATTAGGGAATGTAACAGTAAAAATAAATGTCAATATTAGAAAAACTGTTACAAATACATTATGTAACACTTAGTAATGTTATGGAATAAGCTTTTCCTTACAGCCAGAACTAGTTAGTTATTAATCTAATTCAAACAGATTCTTGATGTGTATATGGAAAACAGAAAACGTCAGCATGGGGTTACGGTATCTAGCTTCTTGAAGGCATTGAGCACTATAAGATAGAAAAGTGAACCTATTAAGTTTTCCCAAAAGCAATATCTTCAAAAGACTACAGGGAAAGTGGCTGCTAATCAGCACAATTTATATTAATTTCCCAGACAGACTATGGTTCTTGTAAGAGACACTGCTGAGAGATATCCTTTTCCTCTTTTTGAGGATGCAACTGCAGGACTGGATGAAAACCTGTGGACCAGTGAACAACCTTAGGAGGTACTTTATTCTGAGATGCTTTGGCAAACCATGGCCTGATGAGTTGGCATCAGCAGAGTAAGCTGACTGCACTCCAACTTTGGAAGATTCCCACAATGACAACTTGGAAATTCTTTGCGAAATAGTGACAATTCAGCAACAGATGAATTGGTATTTGTATTTGTACTTGTTTCTGTTCAGAAAATGCCTCAATATGAAGGTATTGTTGGCAGATAAGTAGCCACTTTAACTGTAACTGGAGTTTTCTGGTAAACAAAACATAACCAGTTCAGTGGATTTTCTTTCTCTACAACAATCAACAAGGATTCTATGATTAACCAGGTAAAATTACTATATAACAGATTTCTTTAACTAAAACAGACACTTTCACTAACTCTGTGAAGGAGACATTCATTCTTTCTCTACTTTTGTATTCATGGTAACAGAACCTCCTTTGCCAACTTTTTGAAATGCTGCATGGCCCCTGTTGTGGGATAATTTGTAGGTATGCACTGTACATAAGTGTCCTTTTCCAAGTTCAGAAAAAGAATGCAACAAGTTAGTGTGGGTGGATTACTAGTGGAAGAGCAAAAGAATGTACTGGGACCACTCTTCATATTATTTTTCAGACGAAAAAAAGAAATGTTCTCTGGATAACTAAATATGCTGATGACTGCAAACGGAGGACATCATTACTACAATAAAAGATAGCAACATTCTCTAAGACAGTCTACAAACATTTGATGTATTATAATGGCCTTGTCTTTAATATTAACAGATGTATGGCCTTGTCTTTAATATTAACAGATGTATCATCAGGATATTAGCAAAAGACTGTAAATCAGGATAACAAAATCATTATCATTAGAAATAATGTCATCTCAGAAATCACTGGATGGAGCCTTTATTATTTCCTTTTTAATTATATTCCATGTTTTCCCAAAGTGATTACTGGTTTTGGTCTATAAGTCAAAGGAGAAGAATCTGCTTCTGTCATTCTTTTTTTTATTTCTTACCTTCAAGTGACATTTCCTTCTCTCAGATTAAACTTACATATTGTTTAGTTTATTCATTTGTTTTGTAAAAAAATGTCTTAAAAGTGGAATCACTTCAGTTTCATGCTATATTAAATTTCTTGTACTGCTCACAATTAAAAATGTTATAAGAAGTATCTAGACAAACACATGTTCATAATGACAGTTTAGCAGTAAGCCATTCACCACAAGCACATTATAAGACCAGTGAGAAATCCATTACATGTGATAAATTTCTTTATAAATCATGAGCCACTCTGTTTTCTATCAACAAGAAAAAATAAAAAAAGAATAGGTTTAATATAGTTGCCATCTGAAATCTTAGGTCTAAACCAAGTGATAATGAATTACAATAAATCAAAGGGGTCAGAGCTATGAGAAGAATGAAAGATGGTGCCCACCAGGTTTGAACTTACAAGCAGCTTGTGGTAACCAATGTCAGTACAGCATCAGTGTTAAATTGGCATTGCCCTTGCATGGGGGGAGGGGGCAGGTACAAGAGTTCTCCAGACTACACTGCATGAGCTACTATTGCCAGATGGCTATCTGCTCTGTCGTGGGTTGATTGTCCTCTGAAAATAATCAGACCTTCTTTGGTTCCTCATTAGTTTAACTAGTGAAAAGTTACACTATGACCTAAACCCTAGAGTAGAAACTGTTAATAAACATAGTATGTTTTACATGGAGATCAGAACAGTCAAATTCCTTGCAGCAAAGTTTGCAGTACTTAGCTGGCCATCTGTCCAGTTGTTGGAGTAGTAGTAGTATTAGTGTGTGTATATATACACATATAACACATATAACACACGCACACACGCACACACACACACACACACACACACACACACACACACACACACACACACACACACACACACACACACACACCATTATTACCCTGGACCTGTTACCTTTCAGCCACAGGCTCAGCAGACATGGTTTACAATCGCTATATTCATCCTCTTTTATCTTCCTCGCATCATTGTTCCCTTTTTTCCTGTCCCACTTTACGCTCTCAGCTCCTATAAGGACTAAAAAAGCATGGAAATGTTCCATGAAAACATACATTTTCAGTCATTCAGCACACAGTTACCTGGACTGTGTCATCCCAACCTCCAGATATAAAGCAATCATCGTAGTCTGGGTGAAATGTCACAGCAAAAACATGGAAGCGGTGGCCATTCATCACTGTACTCGAAGGGCTGAAAACAAACAGTGGACAGTTAAATATATGCATTGGTTTACCCTATACCTTAAGACTGCTTTAACAGGTTGACTATTTTCTCATCAGAATTAAAAAAAAGTTCCTAGTTCAAAAAAAAAAACTTGCTTCAAAATGTTTTGGGCAGGTAGAAATAAATTTAGAAGTATAAGAAGGAAATGTACACAGATGAAGGGACCTGCACAAGAGAAGCATAATAAACTACACATTGGGAAACAAGGAATAAATTAAAAAGTACTACTATAAACAAAAAGAAAGTGCATGTGAACTTTTACTATACAAAATGGAAATATCACAACATAGTACATTATTAATCCATTATTATACAAAAAGAAATGCAACAAATTACCAAACTATTGTCACTAACCCAAACACCACTGAGGTACTACACCACACTGCTATACACAGTTAAAGCATCTCCAGCTGTGGGTCAGTCCCATTATCTGACTAAAAATAACACATAAAACAAAGACTACTAACTAATGGCTGCAGAAAACGTATATTAAGAAGCTGTGAATGTACACAGACAAAACAGAGAATATTACTATTTTATTGTTATATGAAAGGATAACAACATGGAGTTAAATCACTACAGCACACACTGAGTATAGGACTTACTAATAAAAATTAGTCCAGGTAAAATCGTCCAATTGTGGAGTTCAGCATTACAGCTGAAATGCTGCCCCGCCATTCTCTTTACTTATTTTATGATGATTGTTTTTGTTTAATGTATTGCACATCCACTTCCTTTTTTTTTTATTATTAGGTTAAATAAATGTTCTGTTTATTTATTTTCCACTTCTCCATCATGATTTGGACAAACGGTAAGGTAATACAATGAAGTGACACTGAGAAACCAGGAAACATTTAACAAAAACAGACTATGGGGGGGCATTCAAAAACACTGGATGCACAGTTTTTACCAAACTGGCATGATGGGGGGTGATTTTGGTACATACAGGATGTAGTGCGATTATGTTTAAAGAGAAGTAGCATGGTATCTGTGGTATGCAAATGACTGCATAATGTCATGCAAA